>NC_027751.1:50180573-50211786 GCF_000695525.1 Brassica oleracea var. oleracea
AAAGTCTCACATTCAAATTTTGCGATCCATGGTTTAAAATTTTTGTTATGACAAAATACAAATAATTACAAAATCATATAAGTAAAAGTCTAATTTAATTAATCATTAAGATTTAAAATATATATGTATATATATCATTCTAAATTAAACTATAAACCATATTGAATAAATAAATATTTTAGTTTCAAAATTTACTTTGAATAATTTTTTTTGATAAAAGTTTTGAACTAACATTGATAAATTTTTTTAAATTATCAATTACTAAAATTATTAATCCCACAATAAAAATTTTGTTATCAGTAATTTAAAGTTTTTGCTATTAAAGATACACATGATCAAAAAAACATATGAGTAGAAAGCATCATTTAAAAAAAAAATAGACATTAATATTAAAAATATACTATGTATGTTAATATCATTTAAATTTAATTACATATTCTATAAAAAAATTTTATAAAATTGTTTGGATTAATAAAATTGATTTATACGTTCGCACCAATTTAATTATATATGTAATAGTTACTGATTTTTAATTATTCAATATATATTTATTATTTTATAATATGTAAGAACATATAATACATAAAATAATTTTTATATATAATTTTTATTCCGCGCAAGGTGGGGGCAGCTTATTAGGGTTATTGACTTATTGTCTGTTCTCAACTTCTCCATGGACATGTACTCTAGCCAGAATAGATCCGTCGCCAAGGTAATCTTCTTCTCCATGGGAATTCGTCCTACTCGGATTTCTTTTTTCTATTAAAGGTTCGTTATTCGGAAATTAAGAAGAATATCTGACTACTTATGTTTGTATTTTAGGGGCCGATAAGGTTCGAAAGTGAGGCTGCTCTGGAGGCCTTCATCGAGAAGAGCTCAAGGCCCCGGTAATTGATTGCTTTATTTATTTTGTTTGAAGATATTTGTATGTGTTGTTAATTGCTGATAATTATTTTTTTTTGGTATCTGATGCGAATTAGGGTTAGGATGTCTGTTGAAGGATTCAACCCTTACCGACCTGAGGATGAAATCAAGAGAGAATTGGTTAATCACTTCGAATCATGTGGCGAAGACTTTAGGGTTATTGTTCCAGCAGACCCCATTGTCGACAGGTTTGTGGCTTAATTTTTGTGACATAATATAATATTTGTGTTGTGAGCTAAAAATAATTGGTCTTTGTTACAACGGACGTGCTTTTGTTATTCTTCTTGGACATGGCGCAGAAGAGAAAGCGTTGCAACTTAATGGAAGTGACATCGGAGATTGGAATGCCCTTGTTAAGGTTGCACCCGAGGAATAAGAGGAGGAATACCTGATGGTATCACGTTATAAAGAATCTCTGTTTGACGCCCTACTCAAGGACAAAAAATTGTAAGTTGATAATTTTATTTTTCCTTTTTTTTTTAATCTGTAAAAATGTTCTTGTTGATAACATGCAAAAAAATTACTGCAGTAGGTTTGGCATTATGGTTAAGGGGTATGACACTTCCCTTCCTGCAGATGAAGTCGAGAGTGTTTTGAGAACACATTTCTCTTCTTGTGGAGAGATAACACATGTTTACATTTCTACTCCCAACAACCGTGCTAATATCTATTTTTCCGAAGAAGAAGGAGAAGCTTTGGCGCTGGGTCTTCATGGAAGTGAAGTGAGAGGATTCAGAATAACTACTAGGCGCTTAGCCACAGTCAGAAGTAACCCTCTCCTTGCCCCCGGTCAAACTCGTCGTATTGGCTATACCGCCCCAGGTACATCAAATGTTTTTCTTGATTCTTTGATTTTTAACGGTTCAACTTCTCATGACTTCTGTCTTTATTGTGTGTTGTAGCTCATCTGATTGAGTTTGCCCCCGAGATACGGCGCAAGGTCATGGCTTTTAAGAGGATTAAGAGGACCATGAAGAAGGTCATGGCTTTTAAGAGGATGAAGAGGACCTTGAAGACAAGGTCAGGACTTTTATGAAGGAGAGGAGGCTCATTCTCTCTCAAAAAGACTAAGAAGCTCTTTGATCAATGCAGCCTTTCTTTATTTTATCACTTGGCGCCATCTAAAGCTCAATGTATGATGACCCTTTTGTTTGTGTGTGTGTGGATGGTAAACATATTTCTAAACATAACTCTAATAATTGTCAAAAAAAAAAACTTTAATTTAATATTAGTTATCTTAGTATTATTATCCGATTTGCTTAAGGTAGAGCAGAAGCATAATCGCGAATTAACATTTTTAGTTTTGGAATAAAACAGCTGTTATTATAAACATTTTTAGTGTTGGAATAGAACAGTTGTTATTGTTTTTTTTTCGACTGGATTATATTTATAAACCAAAACGTTTGAAACATCATTTACAAAGATTTTCACACCAGCTACCAAACTAACAGAGGAAGAGAGACGTTCATCCTCAAGCAACCTGACAGCCAGACTTGAGAGCCCCCTTAAAAGCACTTTGATCAATGAATGTAACTCAAAATCCGAAAACCCGAAAAACCCGACCCGAATGCCAACAGGTACCCGAACGCCCAGGCCTAATCACTTTGTTTGCTGACGAATGTTCAAACACGAGCCACCAATTTTACCAAAAAAAAAAAAAACACGAGCCACCAATCATCAAGGTACAGATTCACTTCCATAACCTGGTACTGCAGTGAAGGATATTCATCAGGATTTTGAACAGCTTGAACAAAGTCATTGAAACCACAAGCAAATTCCACTTTCTCAAAATCTATGACTTTTCATGCTTTCTCCACATCAAGAAAAAGTCTTTTAACTTATACTGTGGAGAATGACTCTTCCTTCCCAATCCCGATCAATCCAGGCTGCCCCCAACTCCTTGCTCACTTTGCTCAATCCAAGCAATGTTTCTACTGCACTGACTTCTTTCAATCTCCACATCTTCCTCGTCTACTTTTTTTTTTGGCAAAAAAACAAAAGTGTTTTCACGTCTTTGCCGGGAACCCAAGCAATGTAAATAGTCTCTCCCGGCGCGAATCAAACCCGGGTGGCGGAAGTTACAGCCGCAACCCCTTTACCACCAGAGCTGACTGTTCTGGTTTCTCTTCCTCGTCTACTTGTTGAGCTAGAGACCACATTCCAGCTTCTTCAACAACTTTCACAACTATGGCCTGAAAAACATATCTCAAGACAAAACCATTCATCTTTTCTAGCCTTGCATCGGATATTTGAGCAACTATATCTGTCCAGTTTGTAGTAAACTCATCCATCATAATTCCCCTGGTGAGATCCTCCCAGATTTTTTTAGTGTATTGACAGGTGAGGAAGAGATGCTCTTTTGTCTCTAGCTGATGATTGTTGCATAAAAGTTAAAACACAGTCTGCATTAACATTATTATTCCAGCTATCATGTGGCGAAGTCTTTAGGGTTATTGTTCCCACAGACTTTATTGTCGACAGGTTTGTGTCTTAATGTTTTTGACATAATAATATTTGTGTTGTGAATTTCTTAGCTAAAAACAATTGTTCTTTGTTACAGACGTGCTTTTGTTATTCTTCTTGGACATGGCGCAGAAGAGAAGGCGTTGCAACTTAATGGGAGTGACATCGGAGATTGGAATGCCCTTGTTAAGGTTGCACCCGAGGAAGAAGAGGAGGAATACCAGATGGCATGACGTTATAAAGAATCTCTGTTTAACGCCCTGCGCGATGACAAAAGATTGTAAGTTGAATACTCTTTTTTTTTTTTTGCATCTGTAAAAAAATGTTGTGTTGTTGATAGCATGCAACAAATTACTGCAGTTTGTTTGGCATTGCCGTTTTGGGGTATGACACTAGCCTTCCTGAAGATGAAATCGAGAGCAAGTTGACAGCAAATTTCTCATCTTGTGGGAAGATAACACATGTTTTCGTTTGTCCTCTCGACGAGTGTACTAATATCTATTTTTCCAAAGAAGAAGGTGAAGCTAGTGCCCTGGATCTTAATGGAAGTGAAGTGGGCGGATTCAAAATAACTACCATGCGCGTTGCCACAGTCAGAAGTAACCCTCCCCTTGCCCCCGGTGAAACTCGTATTGGCTATAGTATCCCAGGTACATCAAATCTTTTTCTTGATTCTTTATTTTCAAGGTTAATTAATCTTCTCATGAATTCGTCTTTATTGTTTATGCAGCTCATTTTATCGAGTTTGCCCGCGAGAACGAGGAGAAGCTCAATGATTATATGACTAAGTGAGGGTCAAGGCGAGGAGGGAGAAGGGTCCCTATGAGATGGAGAGGATGTTGATGTAATAAATTTCTCTCTCAAGAAACTAAGACCATGATTATCGCATAAGCGGTCCTTAGGTTTTTTTTTTTGCTTATATAAAAAAAAATTAAAAATAAGCCAATCGCGGGTCGCCACGTGTCGGTGGGGGCCCGCAAACAGTGCCAAAACCCCCCAATTACCAATCTTTATTTGGTGATTTCTGGAAGTTGTTTTTAAAATTTTTGTGGGATCCACGCGTCAGTGGGATCCACATTTTGTCAAAAACTCTTTAAGAACCTCGGGATGTTGATGCTCTAAGAAGCTCTTTGGTGTTTATTGATAAGATACAAATACAATGCAACCTTCTTTATGAGCCGTTTGTTTTGTGTGTATGGATGATAAACATAATCTTAACAATAATTATCTTAGTATTATTAGCCGATTTGGTTAGGTACATAATCTCCTCACTGCCTCACAGTACCGTTCCAGACTCACAAATAAAACATTAATAGTGTTGGCATGAAATTCATAATGACTTACGACCTAACTGGTGAAATGAATAATGCATTTTTTACTATTACTACTCTTTTTTACCATTTATAAGAAATAATTTTTCTTTTTCATTTCTTTTCATTCTTTTTATTTTAGAGGAATATAAAACAAATTTGTTCCTCGCTAAAATTGATGAAAAATAATATTTTTTTCATTCATATAATTTTGTTCCTCTGCATTTTTACCCAACTCATTTCTAATGTTTCTATTAAGGTCACCAGTTAGACCCTTAATGAAGAAAAAAAACACAAGCATCAGGGCTTACTTTTGACACAGGGAGTTAAAAGCATACATATGTACATACATACAAAAACCAACTTGGCAAAACTTATCCATAAGTTAGAATTTATCAACATATCTTCTCTATTAAAAGAGAAGCACAAAAAAATCCACTAGGCAAAAGTCATAGTAGAACCATTTCATTGATTTATTATTATGACATTTTTGATTATTTATTTTAATCAAGCAAATATATATCATTTTTTAAATCAAGCAAAGTCATAGTAGGACAATTTTAGTTCAAACAAAATCAGTTGAGGAAAATTTAATTAAAAGTTTTCAATGTTTTTATAAAATAATGCATTATTTAATTTCGTAATTAATACTATTAATACTATTATAAATTAATTTTAAGTAAAATTTAAGAAACAAGAATAAAATTATATGCTATTTTTTATAGATTTTATAATTATAGTTTATTGATATTAAAATAGAATTACTATATGAAATAAATATAAAAATTTGTATTAAATTGGTAAATTAACCTATTTTTATTTTTTTTTAAATGCTTTCATTTAAATAAATAAGTAAATATCATTCACTGTTAAATAAGTGTTAAAATTTGTACATTTTTTATAAATAATAAAATTGTCAACATTTGTTAAACTTTCATATCTAAAATTATATATTATATTTTTTTGAGACTCAAAAAAATATTCAATTATTAAAATGATTATAAAAAATATAAATTATATTACTGACCTTTAATTCATGTGTTATTCACAAATATGCTATTAGAAAACTCTAAAATTTAGTAATTCATTTAAAATATTAATAACAAATCAATTTAACTATAATTTTTAATGTTTTTAATTATAATAAATAGATTGAAAAATATAAAAAAAATATTTACCAAAAAAAATCAACTATTTTTTATACAGTAGTGCATTAGTTTAGTAACAAAATTAATGCACTATTATAAAATAATGTTAGATAAGAAAGATAAATAATGAGATTATAAAGTTACACAATATATAACACTAAAATGTAAATTATATGTTTAAAATGTTTACAGTAATATCAAAGTCTTACATTTATAAAATAAATAAAAATCCTCACGGATCTGCGGGTCAAACTCTAGTATGGCTTTATAACCTCATAAGCATCTATGCTCCTTTTCTTCATCCCAGCGGTGAAATATACCTTTGATGCATCTGCTGAGATACAACTCACTTTCACCCATATCAGCATCTTCTGCAAAGGAAATAAACCATACGTTAAATGAAAGAGAACAAACAGGAAATGGACATGAACATGCTAAATTTCGTCAAACATAGGAGTAACAACTATCAGCAGAGCTGTTAAGAGGCTTTTCACTTCATCTTCAGCCTATAACCAAAATGTTAAAGAGTTAAGAAAAAGTTTGATACTCGCTGACTCAGACAGATGAGAACAAATGGATATGATATGTAATTAAATTATATGATGACATTACCTCTCAGACAATGTCTAGACCGAGGCACCCTTTTCCCAAGGCATCATCAGCTTGAACAGAAAGTAAACTACTTAACTTGTCAAATCTTCTCCTCTCATCCGTAGGTGTTTCCATTAATTTCCACAGCACTTGTATGGTTCTTCCCAGACCTTGTAGCTGAAATAAATAAGAATCTCAAGGTATCAATCTCGTACTAGTTATAGCTCAGATGTGCAGTCTATCAAAATTCATAACGTATATTGCGAAAACATATTTCCAAACAGTTTGGAAGTATTATTTGCTTCACCTTAGAGCATCTCCAAAAAGACTTTCTATTATTTGCTTCACCTTAGAGCATCTCCAAAAAGACTTTCTATTATAGAGTTTGCAAAACTCTATATTTGAAGTTTCAATGTGTTATTTTCCAAAAGCAAAAGTTTAAATTTAATTTCAAAATTATTTGTAATTTACACTATGTTCTTTACAATTATCATAATAAATATAAATCCATAAAACATTTATAAATAATTAGCACATATATAAAAATATTATAGTAATATATATTAATTAATAAAATATTACACTAAAATATAAAATTATAAATAGAAATACATAATTAAATATTAAACTACAAGCACAATACCACATTATTACATAAAATTATTTTTAATGCTCTATTTTCGGTTACACAAAATTTATTTGGACAATATTTTAGAAGTTCCGGAGCAAATTTACTAGAATATTAGTGTTGTTGTAATATTAAAATTTGTGTAATAATTATGTCTTCATGTATCTTTTAAAAAAAATGGTTAAGTTTTTTTTAATAATATTCTTGTTGTCTAATTCTACTTTTAAAATATTATAAATCTTATTTTATTTTTTTTAAAAAAAAATTATGTGTAAAATTTAAATTTATAGAAAATAAATTTGAAATATTTAAGATATACAAAAGTTTTGAAGATTAAAAAGATGAATGAGAAAATACTTCTGAATCATAAATATAATGTATAATTAATTATAAAGATCAAGATGCAAATAAAAAGATGAATCTTCAAATTTAGAGTTTTGAGTAGTGAAACTCCAAATATGAAGTTTTACTTCTTAAAACTCTAAATTTGAAGTTTTGAAGTTCTTTTTTGGAAATTAAAAACTCTATATTTGAAGTTATAGAGTTTCTTTTGGAGATGCTCCTAAGCAGCCTCTGACGTTTCTCCTTCTTAAGAGACTCTACAAGTTCTGTTAATCTATCAAGAGTGTCATTACTAATGGTTTTCAATTGAGTCTTGGAAACCTCAGTCAAGCTTTTGTGGACACTACTCAAAGCCTTAGAGAAATCGGATGACAGAATCCCCGACAACTCATGAACAGCACCGATATAAGAGTTCACTTTTTGTGCAGTTCAGCACCATCAAATGAAACAAGAAAATTGGATTTTATTAAACTTGGCAATATGGTCATGCTAGTTTCGATAGGTTTTTAAGTTTTTTTTAAATACAATTTATACATTATCAAACATGGATCCATAATAAATTTCAGAAAAAGAAATATATAAGACGATGCATTAAATGTTGTATTACTAATTGGTGCTATTAATTTTCTGTGAGAGTATATGTTTGGAGAATCGATAATGAGAACTTCAAATTCATTTATTTGATTTATAATAATCCACAAATTTTCATTTTGAAATCTATATCATGGATTCTAAAATCTATTTGATTGATTCTGAAATCAAATGATTTGTCAAAGATTTCTAAATCCAAATTTTTTTCCTAAATCCATGAAACTAGTAGAACCAATAACACCTACTAAAGAAACGAAACGTGTCTTTCATACAACGTATTGAGTTAGTTATCATATTATTGTGATTCACATAACAGAAGCAGTCACAAATCAAGAAGAAACATTATCAAATGAAACAAGAAAATTGGGTTTTATCAAACTTGGCAATGTGGTCATGCTTGTTTTGATAGGTTCTTATGCTTTTTTTAATCAAATTAATACATTATCAAACATGAATCCATAATTTCTTGGACAATAAAATATTTCAGAAAAAAAGAAATATATCTTATAGCATAAAGACGATGCATTAGATGCCGTATTACTAATTGATGCTATTAATTTTCTGTGAGAGTATAGGTTTGGAGAAGCGATAATGAGAACTTTAAATCTATTTATTTGATTTATAATAATCCACAAATTTTCATTTTGAAATCAGTATCATGGATTCTAAAATCTATTTGCTTGATTTTGAAATCAAATGATTTGTCAAAGATTTCTAAATCCAATTTTTTTTCTAAATCCATGAAAATAGTAGAAGTGTAGAACCAATAACCCCTACTAATTTCAAAAGAGTTAGAAACGAAACATGTCTTTCATACAACATATTGAGTTGGTTATCATATTATTGTGATTCACATAACAGAAGCAATCACAAATAAAGATGAAACACTATCAAATGAAACAAGAAAATTGGATTTTATCAAACTTGGCAATGTGGTCAGGCTTGTTTCAATAGGTTCTTAAGATTTTATTAATCAAATTTATACATTACCAAACATGAATCCATAATTTCTTGGACAACAAAAAATTTCAGAAAAAAAAATATCTTATAGCCTAAAGACGATGCATTAGATGCCGTATTACTAATTGGTGCTATTAATTTTCTGTGAGTGTATATGTTTGGAGAAGCGATAATGAGAACTTCAAATCCATTATTATTTGATCTATAATAATCCACAAATTTTCATTTTGAAATCTATATCATGAATTCTAAAATCTATTTGCTTGATTTTGAAATCAGATGATTTCTCAAAGATTTCTAAATCCAATTTTTTTTCTAAATCCATGAAAATAGTAAAAGTGTAGAACCAATAACCCCTACTAATTTCAAAAGAGTTGGAAACGAAACATGTCTTTCATACAACATATTGAGTTAGTTATCATATTATTGTGATTCACATAACAGAAGCAATCACAAATAAAGATGAAACACTATCAAATGAAACAAGAAAATTGGATTTTATCAAACTTGGCAATGTGGTCATGCTTGTTTCGATAGGTTCTTAAGATTTTATTAATCAAATTTATACACTATCAAATATGAATCCATAATTTCTTGGACAACAAAACATTTTAGAAAAAGAAATATATCTTATAGAATTAAAGACGATGCATTAGATGTTGTATTACTAATTGGTGCTATTAATTTTCCGTGAGAGTATATGAATGAAGAAGCAATAATGAGAACTTCAAATCCAGTTATCTGATTTATGATAATCCATAAATTTTCATTTTGAAATCTGTATCATGGATTCTAAAATCTATTTGCTTGATTTTGAAATCTAATGATTTGTCAAAGATTTCTAAATCCAATTTTTTTCCTTCTAAATCCATGAAAATAGTATAACCAATAACCCTTACGGTAACCACCAACTTTTCTTGTTAGCCTAGATGAGTCTTGGAATTCTTAAATAGGGAATCTCATTCTCGTCTGTGTTAGAACCACATAGCAATATAAGATGCTCTAGGTTTTCTCGACGTTCACTAATCATTTCCCTTAGGGTTGGCACATAAATAGTCTGAAAATAAATAAATTAGCCGATAATGTAACAATGGAACTCGAAACAATAATAATAAGTATATACAAAAATATTTTAAACAAACTTACATCGTCAATTTGCGATAAAGAGGGATAGCCAGCTGTTGATTGCGACTGCAACAAACGATGTTGAAAGACAACGCATCAAATCCTTTTCAAAATGAGATTCACATGACAACTCATGATCTAATACAAGTCCTCCCTGACTCAGAAATTGTGTTGCTGTTTTGAAAGAAGAAATCATTCCTCTTCAAGAGATAAAATAATTACTTAATCTTCAATTCGCTGCACTATTTGTTCATAAATAACGATCTCTCTTCTTATGCTATAGGAATCTTGAAATTCCAATAAGGAACCCCAAATTCATCTATGCTAGAGCTACATAGAACATAGCATGTTTATGTGTGGGTAGATTACGCTCACTAAGATTGTGGTATAAATTTTCTATAAATAAAAAATGAGTCATTAAAATAATAAAGGAAACAATAAAAATATACAGTAATTTCTAAGATCAAGTTTACGTTCTCAGTAATACAGTCAAAAGAAGAATAACTTTTAATTGTTGCTGCAACAAGTGAAGTTAAAAAAACAATGATTCAAATTTGCTTCAAAAATCAGTTTCAGCTACAATAAAATAAATAATTAGAAAATAAATTTTTATAAATTTAGATATAAATTTACAAAGGAATCATACTTTTAATTGTCCAAATCAGTGGACTATAATCATTGTCGCTTTGAAAATTATTTTTTAAATGAAAAGATTAGGAAAAGCTGCTTATTATCATAGTCATCAATGTAGTGGACTTTGATCTCAACCTCACTGTAACGTCGTTTTCCATCAAAACATGGATTGGTAGCATGTAGGTCATAGGTAAGCGGACAATCGTGTTTTAATACAGGCCCACCCTCAGTAAATAATCTTCTTACTGTTTCGAAATCTTGAATCCCTCCTTCCTAAGTCCTTCGATCGTCAGTACTCATTGAAGATCCCACCTCATTTATAAGATATTGTATCGAGAGCTCAGCATCAGCAGCAATAACTCCATGTAATCTCAAGAGAGCTTGGAGCTGTCTTGTCAATGCA
Organism: Brassica oleracea var. oleracea; assembly: GCF_000695525.1. Taxonomy (NCBI): domain Eukaryota; kingdom Viridiplantae; phylum Streptophyta; class Magnoliopsida; order Brassicales; family Brassicaceae; genus Brassica; species Brassica oleracea. Next base: position 50,191,692 of record NC_027751.1, read on the forward strand.
ATGGCCCAACAGACATCCACCTCTTGTTGATGGAGCACCTTGTCCACGATGAGTTTTGTAACTCTATGAGATATATAATCACTCATTTCTGAAATTAAAACAAATAATAGTTGGTAAATAAGGAAAAAGATATGAAAAGTGTTTAATGAATTACGTGGGCAAACATCTGTTTAATGATCTCAAATGCATTGTAGCGTGTCTTTCTAATAAACGATGGATTTGTAGACATAGAAATTTTGTTGTTGTTTGAAAGATGAAATCATTCATCTTCAATCCGTTCGAGCTTCACATGGAATCAATTCATCTTCAAAATCAGCTTCAACTGAAAAGTAAAGTGGAATAAAAGCTTAGAAAAGAAAGTTTATGAGTAAGAATAAATACATTTTAAGAAGAGATAAAATAATTGCTTAATCTTCAATTCGGTGCACTATTTGTTCATATATAACGATTTCTCTTCTTATGATATAGGAATCTTGGAATTTCAATAAGGAACCCCAAATTCATCTGTGCTAGAGCTACATAAAACATAGCATGTTTATGTGTGGGTAGATTACGATCACTAAGATTTGGGGTATAAATTATCTATAAATAAAAAATGAGTCATTAATATAATAAAGGAAACAATAAAAATATACAGTAATTTCTAAGATCAAGTTTACGTTCTCAGTAATACACCCAAAAGAAGAATAACTTTTAACTGTTGCTGCAACAAGTGAAGTTAAAAAGCAGTGATTCAAATTTGATTCAAAAATCAGTTTCAGCTACAATAAAATAAATAATTAGAAAATAAAATTTTATAAATTTAGATATAAATTTACAAAGGAAACATACTTTTAATTGTCCAAATCAGCGGACTATAATCATTGTCGCTTTGAATTGTGGATGCCACCAAACATATCTATTGAATTTGTAGACTGTAAGTCATAGGTGAGAGGACATACATTTAGTAATACAGACCCTCATTCAAGCAGAAAGCGTGTTGCTTGTTCAAAATAACTAATCATTCCATCACAGTGCCTTGGAAGTTGTCTATTGTAAAGAGAAAATCCTACTTCGTTGATGAGATATTGAACTGAGAGCTGAGCATCCATATTTAGAACTCTACAAAGTTTCAGGAGAGCTAAGAGATGTATGTTTAAGGCAATAGCCCAACAAACATGGACATTATCTTGGTCAAAATCTTTTCCATGAGTTGAGTATCTGTGTAAGTGATGTAATCACTCATACCTGAAAAAAATCATCATGTTTACTAAATCTTAATAAGATGTTAAGAATGTAGGAGTGAAAGATTTTTTAAGAAACTGAAATCTTTCTCAAGAGACACAGAGAAAAATTATATAGCAATAACAAACGAAGAGGAACTATATTTTCTCCCTAGCCTATGAAGCTGATAATCTTATAGCTTCCTTGGGTATCAAGAAAATCAATGCAGGTATACAAGTGCAGAATACTTGAATGGCTAAGCCCACAAACATATTCTCAAAACCCTGACAAGATTCCAAGTAGTGAAGCAAATCATGCTCCCATGAATGACCAAACTGTGTTCCCAAGGTTATTTATCGACATAAACAGCGCAAAGAAATGTTTTTTAAATAGCGCAAAGAGTGTTCCTTCAATCCCATGAGGACATAGACGACCAGACAAGATCAAGAACGACATGAATCTGAGTTGATTGATAGCATCAGCTAGCTGATCCGACGAGAACCATTGTCTTGTCTGATACTCCATAACCCACATTTGCTCGACACAGACCAAATCGAGGAGTATAGTTATTGACAGCCCAATGTGAGCAAACAAAAGAGACTTGTGTAAAGTCATATTTGTCAGATAGCGGTTGTAGATAAAGGTTCGAAGCATGAGACCTAAGCAACCAACAACAAAAGAAGCGTCCAACTGCAACACATCGGTTTGGTAATAGAACATGACAGTAGAGAGATTTGGCATAGTTTGTGTCTTTTAAATTTTTATTAAGAAACTAAAAATTATACATTAACAAGTAAAAGGTTTGCTTCATCAGAGCTTACTTTTGACACAAGGAGTTAAAAGCATACAAAAAACCAACTTGGGCAAAGCATCCATAAGTTAGAATTTATCAACAGCAACACCAGGCCGTATAACCTCATAAGCATCTCTGCTCCTGCTTTTCTTCATCCCAGCCGTGAAATATACCTTTGATACATCTGCTGAGATACAACTCACTTTCACCCAAATCATCACCTTTGTTTTCAAACCTTCCACTTCTGCTAGCTTCCCTTTCTCCAGGTAACCAGTTACCGTTGTTGAAAACCGCAGGACCGATGAGTCCTTGTACCCAACCTCACAGGCCTCAGGGATGAAGACAGTCAACTTACCCGTCTCTTCGTTGAACTCATAGTTTGTGGCGTCCTGTGGAAAGATCCCAACCGGTAAACCAAACTCTTTTAGCAGCTCAGCCAATGGTTTCTGCATTTTTCCTATACAGAACAAAGATGCACATAAAGTAAAGGATATTGACATAATTATACAAGAACAGGAAGAAGTAAAAAAAAAATCAAACCTTTGAGTTTGTTGACCAACCACTTGGTACCTCCTTCAATACTACTAGACAATGACTGCAAAAACAAGAACACAAATGTCACTTTGTGTATTATTAGGAAACCAAAAGCAATAAAAAAAATTTTAGAGGTAAGTACAAATTGTAACAACAACAAATGTTAATCCATTCTTATTTAAAAAAGCAGCGAAGTTTTCAGTAAACACACAACAAGTTTCTTTATTAACCCCAAAAGTTACAAACTTGTTACAAACAAAACTCATTTCCAAAGCATAAATAGCAATCAAGAATCTCTAAATCAATTACTGAACGATTAAATTGGTAAGCTGAGACTATTAAAAGCAACAAACCAGAGAAAGAGATAGGGAAAGATACATTAAAGTCGTCACCAACGGAGTTGAACTCTTTGTTTGCCTTTTGTCCTAACCAATAAGAGCCCACCTTGTTCATTATTTGATCCATCTCTCCTGCATGTAACAATCCGCCTAAAGAGAGAGAAGACGATGGCTCTCTTTGACGTTCTTCTACTTCGCTGCGTACGAAAAGAATGTTTCTTCCATTGTCTCACCCCGTAAGATAACAACTGTAACACAGAACACGTAAACGGCACAACGTTCGTCTTTTAGTAATTGAAACGACACGAGTTTCAAACCTTGCCGTATTGTTTGAAATGTCGTGTACCTTTGTCGTTAATTAAAGAAATAGTCAAAGACCCTCTTTGTCAACTTGACAATTACCGCATTAAAAAAAGAGTTTAAAGAACGCCTTAATCACGTTTTAAAGAGTTTGGTTTTTGTTAGGCATGAAACTGGACACTGATTCGAGTATCTTGGATATAAAAGTGTGTATATCGTTTATGTATTTATGAAATTCAGATATTCAGCCCAGTTCGATTCTTTTTTGTTCGTTTTTTTCTACTAATCTCATCATTTTATCAAAAATATTTGGAAAATAAACATGTTACTGAAATTTATTCTTTGAACCGGTAGTCACAAAATATATGTAGCAATCTCATAGTTATAAGCTATAACCTTTACTAAACAATAATACCATTTTCCACCAATAATAGTCTTACTTGCAATTAAAAAAAAAACCAACAAATTTCTGTCCAGTAGCTATTCTTCCCTCCAAATATTAATTTATGATTTTCATAAATTTGAAGTTTCCACGGCGTATACATTATTCTAGTATTAGTTACGGTGAATCTGCCTCGATTCGGGGTTAAATTAACGATCTGAATAGCTGACTTTATGGACTGAAGTTTCTTATTAAAATCTCTCGTTCTGCATTGCATCAATTCTTTAGGCTTTGCACAAAGCAAAAACTCATCCATCGTGGTCACATTAATAACCATATGAAACATGATACGATTACCAAAAAGTTGCTCTTGCCACATCTCAATCATCTTCAATTAGCAAACACTTTGACGAACTCTTTCCATATTTTTTGTGCATCACATGATGTATATTGGATGTGAATGCGCATATCCTTCTCGTGACCGTAAAATGGACGAAAGAGATTTGCTTTATAATTGCGTATCGGTATATCATAATCAAAGCAATACAACTTGTTCATCAATATGGTTATGAATGAATATTCTTGAATTCTAGAATATTTGGACCTGATAATAGTTGCGAGGCATTGGCTTTGTAGCCTTGAGGGGAAGCCACCCAAGCCAAGGATTAGGGCATCCAAATTAGTGGGACATATTTAAAAAAAAAATTATTAGTATATACATAAAAAGAAAATCTGTAGATTATTTTGTTAAAATATTATCTATTGAGCATATTTAGTTATAATAATATTTGTCAAACTTTTTAAATATATTAGTAAATTTATATTTTAGATAATAGTTAAAACCGTAATTCTAAAATAGAAACATAACAATTGAGACTGCTATGGTCGAAAAACTTGACTATAGGAGTTTAATGGATGATTTTGCAGGGAAAAATGCAAGAAGATCTATATTTCAGCAATAAGTGTTTTTATATCAATGTTTTTTATGAACATATTATGAAATTTGATTTTTTTAATGAAAATTTAAATTATTTTTTTATACTGTTTTGTGATTTTGATAAAACATGTATGAGGACATAGTTTTAAATTTTGATTGGGGCAATATAAAAGGTTGGTCCGACACTGTGTATATTGCATATCAGTATAACATAATCAAAGCAATACAAGGGATTTTTTTTTTTTTTGGTAAAAGCAATACAAGGATTTTCTCAGAAAGACCTGTTCCATCTTCTTGTTCATCAATATGGTTATGAAGATTATTGAATTTTTGGATATTCAGATCTGATAATTAACTATCTAGACATGAGTTGAAAGCATAAGTATCCTACCTAATTCAGAATAGTGTACTTTGTAAGTTCGTTTCGTATATTTTCATAAAACTACATTAAAACGTAAGTAAACAATAGTTATAGATATATTTCAAATTTAACCATATTTTAAAAGTACTACTACCACATTTGAAAATAAATATTAATACTTACTAAACTTGAATTTAAAGATCTATCTATTTATAAGATTAATATATCCAAAAATATTCCCCATATCAGTCTATCTATTTATTTGGTATATATATATATATTATTTGGATACAGCCGTCTTTATTATTCAGATTAAACCGTCCCCCACATCGTCAAACCATTTTCTCCAGATTTTATTTAGCATATCTTGTTAATCCCTAGTTTAAAAATCTGTAAAAATAACTAAAACCGATTGCTATCTGTACTTGAATACTGAAAATGTTCTGTAAAGGCCAGAGTAAAATCAAATGGCTCGTATTTGACTCTCTCTTCTCTCTAGAGAGAGGAGATTCTCTCTTTTTCTCTTATCCATAAAAAATCATTCAGAGAGAAGATATGGATTTCAGAGAGAGTGTACTTCGTCTTTTGCCGGAAGGAATCAACGGGACGGTTGATGAGTTTCTTCATCGATTCACCGGATTCTCATAGGCTTATAACTCCCGGTTGTCGGGCTTCGACTCTGGAAACTAGTGGCTTGTTTAGCACCATGTTTGTCGGCACTATCACTAGCAAATCATTGTGGCTCTCTGATGATTTAGTCTAGTTCTTACCGGATTTATATTCGGTTTTGTTTGTTTATTTCTTTTTTTCTTTTGGTTTGACCTCGATTCTCTGTTTTTTTTATTCAATTGTGTTACGTTTATCAATTAGATAGCTTTATCCTATTCCCGTTTTACGGGTTCTTCATCTTCAGGCTTATTTTTATCTTTAAAGATGATCTGGGCTGAATTAGATGGATTTAACCTATCTCTGAAGTTATCATGTTCGTGATACAAGTGGATTCAAGCTTTGAGTCGATGGTTCGGAATGACTCAACCGTTCTGGAATTGGTTATCCGATTTGCCTTGGTCCCTGTCGATTTCCGGTATCAGAAAATCATAGCGTCGGGTTTCAGGCCGGTGGAGAAAGGAGAAGGTCCTCTATGCCGTGTGTCTTTACTTTCGTAGCAGCCCTACACGTGGACATGATCTAGCTTGGACTTTGTCCTTTTCTCCTTTTGGGTTTTTAAAGTTTGGGCTTTTCCTTATGCCTCTTTGTGTATATGTGTTTTCTTATAGCTTTTCATGAGCTTTTAATAAAATGAGATGCCAAAAAAAAAAAAAAAAGTTCTGTAGTCTATACTATACTAAAAGGGCTTGAGCTAGCCTTTTTAGGGTGTCCACGTCGGATTGGAAATTCATCCAATCACGAGGTTTTATTATGCCACATCACACCCGCTTTTAGTCTATACAGATTTTTCGAAAGCATACTCATGTGGGCTGTTAATATTTGGACGTGGCCCATTATCAGCCGAACTCTCTTCTTATCACAATGTTCTTCGATATCATTTCATCTCTTCCCCTTCACTGGCATCGTTACTGATTTCTGCGATTCAACGTTTATCCCGATCCACTCTCACTCATTCAATTCCGTAACTGACCCATTCAACAAAGTGTTGACCCTCGCTTCAGATTTTTCTGCGCTCTATATAAATGTTGCTCGACACTTCCATGGCAGCCCTAATTATTACTCAAATACCCATCGGGTGAAGCTGCTCTGAATGACTCACGATCGGTCGCGAGGTCAAGATATCAGAGAACTGTTATGTGAGTCTACCACTTCCTTTTTTTCCCTCGCATATTGTTTCACAAGGTTTTTGATTAGTTTTACTCAACTCAGGACGATCACGATCTACTGATTTTATCATTCTTAGACGTATGAGAAAGTGATGCTAATGTCAAGGCAAGATTTCGGGAGTAGCCATCTTTGAGTTGTACCACAAGCGCTGCAGCAACGCACAACTTCTATTTTCATTACAAGCTTGAATCATATGGGTTTTATCCGGTTAGAAGGTAAGGAAGAAGAGAAAAACATCAACCGCGATGCATAGAATATAATAGAAATCATTATCTTAAGTTCAGTGAAGTGATACTTAGGAGCAATCTGTTTGTTTTTATTCAGGGCGTGTTGGAGAACGGAATGGAGATAGATGTGAAGAGGTTGCCAACAAACTCGGGCCAAGGAACGGTAGCGTTTAAGAATGAGGTCAAGCTGAGGACTCTCATGAGGATTTTAAGATGTTGCGTTGAACTGGAGGAAAATATGTTGATATAAAAGTATCTACCAAACAAGCGTGTACATTTTTATATTCGGTAGGTGCTTACTTTTTTGTATCATATTTCAAGTTTTTTTTACGAAAAAACAGTGACTTTAATTTCTTTCCCTATTGTCAATTAGATGTAGAGCATAGACCCTTTGGATTAGCCAAATCGGATATACATAATCCAAGGGAAAGGAAGAGGGAAGGCTTCAACCGTAGAGGATATGAGTCGTGAGGATCAGAAAGAAGTCTGAGGCAGATCTCAGCGCTAATTCTTATCTAATATCCAAGGGGACAAAGCCTGCTTATGGTTCTTTTGATCAAACAGTGTGTATTTGGAACATTGAACCTCACACTGATCTAATATCTTTGTCCTACGCTTAATTATAAACGTTTGTTTCTTTGTGATTTTTCAACTGCGAAAATTTATATATGTTTTTGCTATTAGTGTAGTTTCCATTGAGTTTTTGAGGCATATTGCATAAATGAGGAAAACATTACTTTCTTATCAGATAGAATAAGCTAGAATCACTTTCAGCGTAACATCAATGAACTCTCATATCAAACAAACCCGTGATTATTGATTCTATTATTAAGAAAAGCAATCTGATACAAGATTGATAGATTAATCATCATTATATTTAACAATAATATGAGTTTCTCAGCAACTGATGCATTTGTTTCAAGTGGTCTCTCTGCAATAGGTAGCAAGTATATCAACATACGTATAACAAATACGGCGTGTTCGGTGTTCGTTACTTTGTTTTACTTATCTCTTTTAGTGTTTCTATATCTGATTTTGTTTGTTTTTTTACTGAGATGTTTTGACAATTTAAGAATGAAAATGAGATGTGTTTCTGATATATCTGACAGGGAAACCTGGTTACGATTATCAAAGCTTTATCAGGTTATGTTCATAGCAAAGGGCTTAAGCTTGGAATCTACTTTGATGCTGTGTATATACACAACTGGCACTCATTATTATGGTAATGCAAGTGAAAAGCAGAGTTATTAAGATTTTTGATCTAACCACTAACAATTTTAACAATACCTCTCATTTAGGTTCATAAGAGATCAGAGATCTCTGGTGATATAGATTGGTGCCAGTTTCATCTTTTGTGACGTATCTCCTTGATGTTTGAATGATCATATTGAAACATACAAGCCGAAGGAGGGATATCTCATTACAGAACAAGTTCCATACAAATACGGAAACAACTGTTCCTTGAGCAAAATAAAAGGAACGCGAAGAAGTCAATGTGAAAATCGAGAAAATAACATCTGAAGTGAAATGGTTAAAGGTAGAATCGTCTTTCTTGGGATTGGAACTTGAGAAAGGAAAATCAGTATTTGACTCAATCAAAAAAAGAAAAGGAATGGAATCTATAGAGATAACTACTCTAGAAGATGAGAACGAGATAAAAGTCGTTCTTGCTGAGTCCAATGAAAGGAAGCCAGCAAGGAAATGGTGGAGCTACTGAAGCAGTTGCAGCAAGCAACTCAAGAAGCTGATGAAGCGAGATCATCCTGGCCTTGCTTGTGAAAAGATGCGAATGTTTTGAGAAGAGGCAAAGGAAGAAAAGGCTCGACAAGGTACAATGTAGAGCAGTTTATTTGCAGCTAAGAAGAAATTGAGGCTGCTAAAGCTTTTTAGAGGTTTGCATTAGCTGCCATCAAGGTTTTCGAGAGCGAACATGCTTTCAAGTAAAACAATGTTGATTGTCCGTCAAGCCTAACATTGTCACTAACAGAGTAATATGAGCTTAGCAAGTGTACTCATGAGGCTGAAGAAAAAGCCAACACAAGGGTTGCAGAAATTCTGAGATCGAGGTAGCCAAAGAAACAGAGAAAATAAGCAAAGAGAGGTTGGAATAAATAAACAAAGATAGGGTTGGGAAAATGGAGACACTCGCAGAAGCAACTGAGAAGGCTAAGAAGGCTAAAGAAAGAAGTTAGGTGTAGAGCAAGAGGCAAAAAAAATGGAGAAAGAACATGTAGTAAAGAGAAAGATTGGTGATAATGGAGAGAACATTGAGAATATTCAAAGGAAGGTCTTAAGGCGAAAGAGACCAAAGTCTAATGAACCTCAAACAATCATTCAAAAAACATTGTGTATATTACCAAAAAAATTAGTAGCTTAAAAATTCAAAGGATACCAAAATAGAAATAAAGGAATAACAATCATAAACAAGTTTCATTAACTTTTTATCTTTTTTGCATAATGTACATTCTAATATTAAGAAAAAACTAATTTTGAGTTCTATTTTAAACTTTGACAATTCTTTATATAAAATTATAATATGCACAGTATATATGAAATAAGAGTTTAAATTAAATTACACTTTTGAAAATAACTCGGGCGTAGCCTGGGACCGTCTCTAGTACTCCTAATAAACAATACAGGAGAATTATGGACACTACTAGCCAATTTATAAATCATACCGAAACAGTCAGGTCAACAAAAGGGTATAAACGTAAATTAGCAAAGTTTAAGTTGCTGGTTTTGTTTTCGTTATTACCACTCACATGAACTCTGCATTAAAAACTCTTTCTCCATCAAATCGAAAGGCACAGCCCAACTTTTTCGTAAGTCGCTGTAAAGTTGATTTTGCTCCTTTTTTATATACACACATCTTCTTCTCCTCTTTAACATCTTCTTTTTGAATCCTCCACCATCTTCTCCATCTAAACCCTAAACAACTCCATCAAAGATCCATCAAGATTCTATATAAAACACAAGAACATGCTTGCCGTGCACCGCCCTTCCTCCGCCGTATCAGACGGAGACACCGTCCAGATTCCAACGATGGTTCAAAAACGTTTCCCTTCACTCTCATGCGACGCAACCGCGGCTCGTTTCCACACGCACGAGGTCGGTCCTAACCAGTGTTGCTCCGCCGTGATACAAGAGATCTCAGCCCCTATATCCACCGTATGGTCCGTCGTCAGACGCTTTGACAACCCGCAAGCTTACAAACACTTTCTCAAAAGCTGCAGCGTCATCGACGGAGATGGTGGGAACGTTGGTAGCCTGCGCCAAGTCCACGTCGTCTCCGGCCTCCCCGCTGCTAGCTCCACCGAGCGTCTTGACATACTAGACGACGAGAGGCACGTCATTAGCTTCAGCGTCGTTGGTGGTGACCATAGGCTCTCTAACTATAGATCCGTCACGACTCTTCACTCTTCTCCGGTCTCCGGGACGGTCGTTGTTGAGTCTTACGTCGTTGATGTGCCTCCGGGGAACACTAAGGAAGAGACTTGTGACTTCGTTGACGTTATTGTACGATGCAATCTTCAGTCTCTTGCTAAGATAGCTGAGATATCTGCGGCGGAGGGGAACAAGAAGACGTCCATGTGATGTGTTTACGTTGTCTGAATAGTTGCGTTAAGATCCGACGTCGTTTCTAGGTTTTTTTAGCCGTCGTGTGATCTATGTTTTTTTGCCGGCTTATTGTGTGAAAAAAGAAAATACATTAGTAAATTAATTAATCTCTCATGCATAATGTTCTATTATTATTTACTTCTTTTTGTATTTTATATCCATAAAGAACCGATTCGGATAAGCCCTATTCCGGCTTTCACCACCAAAAGATAATAAAAACTAATACCGGAGATATTAGAACACTTCCAACGGGGTTCTTCTTATGCCTATGATTCATATTTCAAGAACTCCAATGTGAAGAATCCCCATTGGAAGTGCTGTTAGATGCCTCGTCCGTTCAAGGTATATGATTTTTCAAGTTGAAATATTGTTTTTACTTTAATAGTTAGTATTTACTGACTATGACCATCTTCATTTCGACCGTAAAACTTACGTATACGCTTTTGGGAATTCGATGACTAAAGGGCAACGTTAAACTTGGGCATGAAATACAATGCATTCCTTTTCCTGATGGTTTAAATTTTAAATCGTTCCTCAAACTTTTTTACTTTCGTATTATTTCATTATGATTAAAAAAAATTGATATTTAAGCTTTATATATATATATAATCAGAAAATGTGTACAACAAATAGTTAAATTAACTTTTCATTAGCCAAAACATTTATTTGTGATATGTTTGATAGAAAATAAAATTAAAGAGTGGAATTTGTTGAAATATTTAGGCTTCAAGGTGAAGGGTAAATATTTTAACAAGATACATGCATACATACATTTGAATATAAAATAGATGTGAACATGTTGATGGAATAAAAAGAAATAAGAAATTGCAAGTGGGAAAATGTTTTGAATGATAACACAACAAGCCAAGCTGTTTAATAAAAAGGAATGCAAGTTGTAACTTGTTTATCATGCTTCTTCCCAATTGGAAAGGTATAATATTAAATTTTGAATCATAATAAAACAATATAGAATGGAGAAGATGGGCAAGTTGCATGTCCTTTTACATCACGAGAGTCACGATATGTTTCGTTGGAGCTTCTAAAGAATATAAAATATTTTAAACTTATTTCATTTGTTTTATATATTCAAGTGGGTTTGAAATTTTAAACCATACATTTCTTTCTATCCGCAAGATTCAGAAAAAGTCCAGTTGTTATATTTTGATGCTTTGCAATAACTATAAATCCTTGTTTTCAGAATTATATAATTGATTCATGGCCGTACGTTGATTGGGAAATTTATCAATGGACACAAAAAAGTAGAATTCAAACTATGTTCTTTTTAAAATGATAATAGCTTTGGGATTAGTTTGGATTTCGATCTTGAATCCAATATGATTATATTCTTTTATCAATATCGTAAATAGCATAAACAAACACCAAAATGAATACGACATAACCAAACAATGAAATCGAAACATTAAAGAAAATAAGGTTTCGTACTTTCATTTACTATTTCTTGTGCTCGTCAAATATCGACAATTATAGTATAGCTTACTAATCATAAGATGCATACATATGTGGCCAAGAAATGTGTAAAAATAAAACCAGTGCTAAACAAGTTGGCGGTGCAAGTGGGACTGAATAGCTGAAATATTTTGCAAGTTGGGCAAAACATATAAATTTATGGTTTGCAAATTAAATTTTTATTCTCTTCTGACTGAAGAAAATAAAAATTATCCTTTTGAGATCCTTCACGCCACAGTTTCCTTCCTCTAGTTTGATTGGACCTCTGACCAAGTTTCTGCTCGTTCGAGTGAAGGAAATTAAGTAACAAAATGAAAAAAACGAATACAAAATAAATCAATATAATTTACGTAACTCACTTTACGAAGAAGAGGGATCGCGCCATGTTTATAAAACGAGACATCAATATGAACCTACGGCCTTAATACAATAGCACAACTTCTGGGTCGGGTTAAGGTGGGTTCATTATCATGTGTACTTTTTCCTTTTTATTTATTTTGATAATAAACATTATTTAGAAGGTCCTAAGGAATATGGAAGATCTTTAACCCAATCATCAAAATGATTCGTGGCAGAAATACTTTAGATCAATCAACTTTGCTAATATAATTGAGTCCTACCATCTATATTTGAAGTGAGTTAATATCAATCTACTTAGTGAGTTTATATAACTAAACATAAGTAAAACCATCTCTCTAATGTTTTATTCTTTTTTCTCTAAAGTAGAGTAATTATATGATAAATATTGTAAGATATACTCAAATATGTTTTAAAATAGCATTTTTATTTATTTATATACATATTAAAATTATTTGGAAAGAATGTGCTAGAGTAGATTTTTTCCATAATAGCATTTGAAATTAAAAATAGTGTGAGTCGAAGATACTTTAAGATCCTTTATTTGCAAATCATTCATTACTATACATCAAATAGAACATTTTCCACACTGTGTTTCTAGTTTTTTTTTTCCTTTTAGAGAAGCTAACTTAAAGCATCTATGGGGAGAAAAAGGTTAGATCACCACAATTTTTGTTACAGAAACTATTCGTTTATTTTTAATATGAATAACAAGAAGTATTAGATTAGGACTCGGCCAAGTGGTTTGAGAACTTAGACCATGATTAATCTCAGTCTCTTAAATTGAGTTCTAAGTTTCGGTTAAGAGACAGTTCTTAATTTTTTTTAGATTTTAACTAAGAAAAGCTAAAAACCGTCTCTTAAATAAGATATATATAAGAGCAACTTCGTTGGGGGTTTCTTGCTCTTAAGAAACTTTCGGTTGAGTTTACTGTAAAGCTTAGAACCCCACAATTACATACGCATATATAATATATACATACACATACATGTATTTTAAGAACATAGGAGCAAGAAACCCCCAATAAGGTTGTTCTAAGAACTGTCTCCTAGCCGAAAAGTGTAAAAAAAAAAATCAAATAATGAGTTAAGAACCCCGGCTAAGAAACCTATGATGCCCTTAGTTGAGAACACGAAGAAAATTGACAATGGGGGTTGTAATGGAAAGAAGAGCGAGGATGTGAGGTGCTACTCATAGCTAGGCAAAATAAAATGCATGACAAGATCAATGTCTATGACGACCTAAGCACCATGAGCATGACTAGTCTGCAGATGAATTTGGTGGGAAAAATCAAAACCCAAGGCCCGACCGTATCCGTCTCTATATCCAATTGGGCCCAGTCAATATATGATTAGTGCAAATCCATATATAACTTGAGGTAACTTGAAGCCAACGAATAGTATGAATGTGGAAACGTCAACAACTTAACGTACCTAGTTACCTTTATATATTATTATATATGATTTGACCATCTCGAACGATATTTTTCTACAATGAATTCAAAAGCAAGCAAGTACAATCCTATCATTTAAAATGTAAATATGTGTGTTTGAACTATAAATGTAGATTCAGCTTCACCTTGAAACATTTCCTCAAGTAGTTTATGAGTTGCAATAAGTAATTTCTTATTTCCGTTATAGTAACTTAATAAAATTAGAATCACTTTGTGTATGATTCGCAGACCAAAGCACAACAATGCAAAGTTAGATCTCAAAGCTCAAATCAACTTAGCCTTGAAAAGTATCATGGAAGTTGGGAAAGAAGTTTCCACTATGCACTCATAAACTAGAAAATTATTTATTTTTGCTGCAAGTGGGCATTGCTTGAGAAACTATCAAAAAAATTTAATTGTACTAATTATTAGAAAAACATTCAGATATATACAGCTACTAAAATTTGATTGGCCACCAAATTACAAATAAAAAACTTCTGGAAGGCTGAAGTTAAAAGGCAAGTTAGAGATAGACACATCAATATAACCTAAAACAAAACATCATAACAATAACAGCACAAAACTAATGGCAAAGCGACAACTATTGATGCTAGGAATTAGAGCGAGCTTCCACACTCTCGCCGCCGTGCTTGTGGCCGGAGTAATATTCACTGCCGTGTTTTTGTCCCGAAACGGTATGCGAAAAGAAACTCCTCAAAGCATTGGTGTTTCGAACGTGGAAGAAGGCGAGGGCAGTGACAGAGAGTGTAATATTTTCGAAGGAAAATGGGTGTTTGATAACGAGTCAAAGCCTATTTATAAAGAAGAAGAGTGTAAGTTCATGTCCGATCAGCTGGCTTGTGGGAAGTTTGGAAGAAAAGATTCGAGTTACCAATACTGGAGGTGGCAACCTCACAAGTGTGATCTCCCCAGGTTAATTTTCTTCTTTATTTTTCCACTTGACTCTTTACATCTTTCTTTCTTTGTTTCTTTATTTGTTGCAGTTAGTATATACATCTTTCATTATCTCGCTTGTGTGATCTCCCCAGACTGAAATGATTTCACTTAACTATTTGATTGAGATATTTGGTTGTATCATCATGTATGCAACATAGCAAAACCCTTTGTGCCATAATTCTATTTCAGTCAGTTGATGAGAATTACCTAGAAGATAGAAATATACTTTCCCTACTTTTTGGTAATACCATTTGTAGTCCCCATGCAAAGCAAAAAAAAAGAAAGTGAATTACAAGTTGTTGGGTCTAATTTGGGCCTTTACTGTTTTTCCTTTTGGTCTCAAATCATCACCAATTCGGTATTGAACAAAACTAAATGAATTGAAATATAAAGATTGCAATTTAAGACAGTTAATGGTTGTTACCAAAAATTTATACCAAATTACTAATATTATCATCATTCAAAATTTTTAATGTACGTATGAAAAATGTCTTAATGTACGTAAAAAGGTTTAATGGGACGAAGTTGCTGGAGCGGCTGAGAAATAAGAGGATGGTGTACGTAGGAGACTCCTTGAACAGAGGCCAATGGGTATCAATGGTGTGTATGGCTAGTTCTGTGATTACAAATCCAAGGATGATGTATTTTCACAGCAACAGCTCTAATCTCATCACTTTCAAATCGCTCGTAAGTCATCCAAAACATTTAAACTCATCTAGTGCATTTGTATCATCTTTTCATTAGATATATACATTTACACTCGATCGTCAAATAATCTGTAAGTTCATTGTGGATGAATAATCAGGAATACAATGCGACAATAGATTTTTATTGGGCTCCCTTGATGGTGGAATCCAACTCGGACGATCCAACAAACCACAGGTTACCTGAACGGATAGTTCGGATCCAATCGATAGAGAAACATGCGAGGCATTGGACTGAATCTGATATCATTGTCTTAAACTCTTATTTGTGGTGGTTAAGGCCTCATATGAAGACACTGTAAGTTTCTTAATTTACTTATAGTTAAGATCAAAAAAAAAAAAATCAATAAGATCCCTCTATATATATTATCTCAATAGATGGGTAATATGTGAAAAAGGTGGGGGTCGTTTGAGAAGTTAAATGGAATATACAAAGAAGTGGAGATGGTTAGAGTCTATGAGATGGCTTTGCAAACAATGTCTCAGTGGTTGGAAGTTCACGTTAACTCCAATCTTACCAAACTTTTTTTCATGTCCATGTCTCCCACCCATGAAAGGTACTCTCTCTTACTCTTTTCAATATACATAATAATGCATTTTATCTCTTTATTTCTTTCTCGTGGATTCGTATCTTCGTTCTTTACTCTCTTTTTTGTCAATATGTTATTCCTACAATGTACCAAATGATATTTAGAGTGAGCGTGCAATTTTCTCTAGTTGAACTTTATTTTGATGTGAATGTTCAAAAAAAAAACACTTTATTTGATGTTAGATACAAATATAATTATAAAAGGCCTTTGTTTTTCACGTGTGCTTTTCATTCACGTATCAAACTTTTTTGTATGTTTTAAAATAGAACATAACTTCTTTTATCAAACATTTTAAAAAAGTTATAAGCATCAATAAAAGGAAAAAACCGTATTGGAAACAAACTAAGAAAATCTAAAGAAGGAAGGAAGGAGCTTTTAAAATATTTGAAACAAATACAATCGGTCTTTAATATTGATTTACGTAGCTGAGTATTCTATCTTTTATTTATGATGGTCAATAATATTGTTGCATGATGTGGTTAATGAGTATAATGCATGATGCATATACTCGGTAATGACACACTGAGATTGTCATAATCTTATTATTATTTTGTCAACATTGTTATACTAGATTGCAAGTAACAGAAATGCATCTATGCAGGGCCGAAGAATGGAGAGGAAAAACTAAACAGAACTGTTACGGAGAAACTAGTCTGATAGAAAAAAAAGGATATCATGGAAAAGGGTCGGACCCAAAAATGATGAGAGTCGTCGAAAATGTACTTGACGAGCTAAAAAGGCGAGGATTGAATATACAGATGATAAACATAACACAATTATCAGAGTATAGAAAGGATGGACACCCTTCAATATACAGAAAACAATGGGAGCCACTGAAGGAAAGCCAAGTCTTGGATCCAAGTAGTTACTCAGATTGTATACATTGGTGTTTGCCTGGAGTTCCTGATGTATGGAATCAGCTCCTTTATGCTTATATTGTTGAGGATCACCACTCTACTTGAAAATTGTTCTTACACCTTTTTTTTGTTTCTTTCCTATATTCCACTTCAATTGTACAGCTGATTCACTTTACCTTCAATAAATCTTTTGTCATCTTTTCCACCTGTCTTTCTTTGTTTGATTTTCTTTAAAGCAAAAATATCTTAAACACTATTTCTAGTTACGAGCATAAACTATAATTTTGTTTTCTTTTCTGTCAAAGGAGTGTCAAGAGTAATCAAATATTATATACTCTCTGCGTTTCAAAAAGATAAATGTTTTAAAAAAATATTTGTTTCATAAAGATAAATATTTTGTGCTTTCTATGAAAAAATTATAAACTTAAAAAAAAAATGATTTTATTGAATTACTATTGGTTAAAAGATATTGAAAACTGAAAATTGCAGAAAACGATACATTTATTATAGTGATTTAAAATATTTTCTTAATATATGTGAAAACGCTAAAAAGTCTATCTTTATGAAACGGAGAGAATATGATGTAACTTGAATGCATTTTTTCCTGAATCATTAATTCCTTTGTATTTCAAAAATTATTCACATGTACAATGAAAAATGGAAAGAGCATTCAATTTCATTCCATAACATTTCATATTGTTCAGAAAAAAATGAACTTTGGTTTGAAAAATTATTCCAAATCAAAAATGTTTTGGAATAAGTGGAAAGTTGATTACATTCCATTAAATTTCATAAACAATAATTCCTAACATACTTATTCTTTATTTGAAAGATTGATGTTTAGTATTAAATTAATATTTTACATTTAGTTTATATTTAAACTTTAAAATAAAATTCATGATTAAAATATGAAATATCAATTTAAAATACAAACAAAATGCTAAAACATCATTAAAAATACGGATGGGAATATGATCTTATAAAGTAATTAATTAGAAGCTATGGGCCAAATTTTGGCTTTGGGCCTTGAATAAATTTAAAAAAGTTGGATCGGTATTCAGGGATACATGTATAATTGATAATTCTATATACGCTAGATGAAAATTTGGCTATTTCTACTATGTTATCTCTGAGACCATTTTTAATCTCTGGTCTCTACAAAGATTATATATAAAGAAAATTGTTCCCTATATACATTAAAAAATGCAAATTCACTATCTAACCAAAAGACACCTCATCTCTATTCATTTATCTTTCTATCTTTTTCTAACCTGTCACTAAAATTCTAAATATCATTTTTTTTTATCTTTTGTTATTTGGCAAATAAGCCCTATATATAATTGATTAAAATGCCTAAAATCATAGAACTACACGAATTAATTAATAACTATATTTTAAAACCCTTATATGTGTGGTTTGTAATTTTAGTCATGATAGGTTTAGTCCTTTATGCTACGAATCATGCCTGCGATGAATTAGGATTGATATATGCACTGGACAAACTTTCTCGCTCCTTCTCGGTTCTTATGTATGTGTAAAGGACATAGAAATAGGGTTAATTCAACCACCTATTTAAATTTAACCGGCTTATTGATTGAGTCTAGCCATTTTTGTTTTTTCTTTTGTCTGCAATCGCTTTGTTAAGTTATGGTTTTATTTCCTAACCCTATAGAAAAATGTGCATGAAAAGCTGTGTGCATTAAATTCAGTGTCACGAAGTTGAAGGTGGAGTAACTGCAAAGTTGGCAGGAGAGAATCATAAAGCCGCCCTGAAGTAACGCTCCAATAATTGTTTTCGAAAACCTAAAATAAGTTTTAAAAAGAAACCTAAAATACTTAAATTTCAATCATCCGTTTTTTGGATTTTTCGAAGAAACTCGTTCTTCGTATTTCATTCATTGTTCTTTTTCTTTCTGACATATATAAAGTGGTGATAGACCCCCCATTGATTGAGGACTGTGTGGATGATGACCATTTTAACGAAAAGCTGTTCAAATGGAGTTGAATTTGTCAGAATGAATGTCGTTGCAAACTTTCAGGCTATTATTTTTTTTTGCTAAAATTTGGTGGTTTTGAATGTTTATTGGTTTCTTTTACTTGGAGGCTTCCCACTGCTCGGACTCTATGAATGTCGATTCGTATAAAATTTAAATAGTTTCTTAGAAACAAAACTTGATGATAGTACAAGTTGATATCTCAAGTTTGAGTGTTTAACTTCTTTATTATATGTAATCCTAGAAATACAATATTTCACATAAAGAAAATAGTGACAGTAATTAAATACGTACACGATTGTAAAACAATTTATATTAAAAAACGGAGGGAGTATGATTGTAAAGATATCAGAAGATACAAACTATAGAGTTGGAAAGTAATCTATATTGACCCAGTTGAAAATTTTGTATTCTCAATACCCCACTTCTTTTCAAACTACCCTACCATGTTTCTCTTCTCTTTATTACCCTCAGCTATTATATTATTATCTATTTCTTGCTGACCTCACATCTTACTTTCTAATTTTGAAATACTTTCTAATTTTAAAAATAGAAAGCCGACCCCTCATCCTCCCACATAAAGTCCATAATTAATGGACACCTAACAAGCGACCCCACACTCCATCTACCTCTCTCCTTCCCACAGGTGTCCATCTGTTCTTTTTTTTCAGATCCTGCTCCCTTTTTTCCAACCACCTGCGAATTCTTCTTCCCCTTCAAGCTCCATTGGCGTTTTTTGGAGGTTATTTTGACGAAAATTGGTACGATTTTTTCATGAAATTTTCATACTAATATACTACTTATGTTCTATGTGTTATGGGTAACGAAAAAAATAAAAACTTAGCTCTAAAAATCGTAAAAAATTTGAAAGAAAAATGAAAATAAAATTTGAAGAAGGTTCTCTTCTTTTAACACGATTCTTTTAACACGAGTTTGATAGGAAAAAACATAAAAATGGTGTTAGACGATAATGTGGGTTTTGTAACATGTTATTTGTTGATTAAACATACTTAAACCGATGAAAGATTAAAGTTTTAGGTATATTGGTATGAAAATGATGTTTTTTTAGGACTATTTTGTATATTTCTACTTATTTTTCACTGTTTTAAACCAAAATAATACATTACAATATTGGTAGACGATATTGTGGGTTGTATAATACCCCCTGGGTTAGTTAAAAGGGTTAAATCAACAAAAATGAAAATTT
>NC_027751.1:50211912-50212355 GCF_000695525.1 Brassica oleracea var. oleracea
AGCTGCAAGAGGAGGAGTTGAAGCCACGGCTGCAGTAGAAGAAGAAAGGGATGATGGTCTCGATTTGGTTAAGGGTCAAGAATTCAGAACTAAGGTAGCCATGCAAGTTCTAGTTCAGAGGGGTGCACATAAGAATGGTTTTGAGTATGAAACATTGAAGTCCGATACTGTGAGATTTGTGGCAAAATGTCGAGGAGCCAAAGAAGGTTGCAAGTGGTATTTGCGTGTAGTAAAGCTTAAGAATTCAGATCTTTGGACGGTTAGAACTTACAATAAGTCTCATACATGCTCAGTAGTAACTACAAGCACCCTTAGAAACAGAAGGAGATACACACCACATGTTGTCGCATCTGTTTTGAGTGAAGAATATCCCGGTAGATATGACACACCAACACCAGCTGATCTGATCAGTATGGTTACCCACAAGGTTGGTGTTGATGTGT
>NC_027751.1:50216734-50222102 GCF_000695525.1 Brassica oleracea var. oleracea
GAAAGGAACGCGCGGATCTGGTTAAGGATCCGGCTAATAGTGGGTCGAGTCAAATAGTTTAGGTTGGATCCTGTAAATATTTGGTTTTAAGGGCAATTTCGATTTTCACCACGTTTCTGATTAAAATATATTAAAAATTATATTGTTTTTAATTGGTGGGATAAAATAGAATGAACACATGAGTTACTGGGGCAATACAGAGTAAAGTCCCTCGCTCCTATAGAGTTCCATGTATATTAGTAGCAAAATAATCCAACTTTTTTTTTTTTTGAATGAATAATATAATCCAACTTATATTCGTTCTTTTATTTACAAAAAAAAAAAAACTTATATTCGTTCTTCTTCTTTTATTTATGTGATTTCAAAATCTTTTTAAACATTAATGTATCAGGCTATTGATTTAGCGCTGTTGCCTATGACAATGACCTCACGAAAGCTTACCCAAATTAAATTGAATCATGTCAGATTGAATGTTTCTAAATTCTCAGTCAATAAAAGATATATATATATATATATATATATATATATATATATATAATTCCTGTGTGAATTTTGTTTTTGTTTTCTCATATTTGGAAGTTCTCCAGCTACGTAGAACACATGCACCTTGCCCCGAAAAGGGACCCCTCATTTGATCCCTTGAATGTAAAGACTAAATGACTTACCGTAGGTTAGAGATGCTCTAACATTTTCTTCTACGTAACCACTGCATATGAGCATATCGTAAAAGTAACTATATTCTCGTATTCTTTGTGATGGCCATAATAGTTGACTATATTTTGAAATAATCCACCAAGCGTTAGCAAAAATTCAAATATAACACATTTAACTATAAAACTAAATAACTGTATACGTGATTAGTTAATTAGTTATGGTTAAACTAATGAAGAAAAAACTAATGAAGAAACTATGCTAATAATTTTAATTCATACATGATAGTTCAGAATAATTATGAATAATAAATTAAACTATGAACTATATATGCTACGATTCATAAATTGTAACATAAGAGTCTATTAAAGTTTGCAAAAAGGAAAATTCTAATGGGCTTGATCACCCTATTGACATCTCTAGACTTCTTTAATGCATAGACTAAAAATAAATCAAATAAATTGATCGAATGAAAGGGATGCTTTGTTTAAGTTATAAAAAACGGAACATGGCCCATGTTAGATATTTTTGATAGTTTATTAACTGAATTACTGATGCTCTATATTTCTGGGAAGTTTATCAACTGGGTATGTTAACTGTTAAACAATTTGGTGAATTAATCCCAGTGGCGGAGCCAGTGTTATAACAAGAGGGTAAAATGACCCATGTGAATTGTTGTTGAAAAAAAAAATTACTTGTATTTTCAAAGAAAATTCTGATGAATTTAGGTTTGTCACCCTTGCAAAATACATATGTTACTAAATTGATCCCTATAAAAGACATTCTTGCCTCCGCCACTGATTAATCCTTTATTTCGTTTCTGAATTAATCATGGAGTCCCCTTAATGGAATTGGTGGCCAAAACCTCATTTTTATGGGAAAAACTAAGCCGATATTTTTCTGTTTTTGAGAAGAATGTAGCGATGAGAGATATGGGAGGACTGTTGCAAGTATTGACTACAGCGCATGATGTGAGGTTGATGTAAACATAGTAACTAATAACACCCAGATTCACTTTTATAAGAAAATGTATCTTTAAAAGTGATATTTGTTTAAAGCGTAGATGCGCAATGGGGAACATAATAATCATCATTTGAAAAGAACCAATACAACCCTTTTTTCTTTGTTTTAAAGGAGGTTCATTTATAACCATCAAAACTTTGGACATGAAATAGAAAACCATCGAAACTTTTGATATGTTCTTCTAACCACACAATCAAACTTCAGCAGCATGTGAACCTAGCAACTATACAAATGTTTGAACATCCAATACACCCGTTAACAATAAAAAAATTATATGTTCTGTATCAAATATGATAAAAACAGTTCCGATTAGACTCTAACCAATTATATTTTTTTTTAGGTCGATATATTAGAATACTAAATTAATTTGTAAGGTCTTCTTGACCGTCAAGCATCGCATTCATATATCTTTTGAAAGTTGGAACTAAGTAATTAAATACGTATTTGACAAACTACCGTAGTCGGCACTCGACAGGGATGCATGAAAAAAACAAATAACTAAAAACGAAAAGTAAAAAGTATTGGCACTCACTTTTCTCAAGCAAAAATAAGAAAAAGAAGTCTTGACATTCATTAATCTAATCATATTGGTAAACATATATGGGAAAGACACTTCACCGTCATTTGCCAGAAATTTACCTATTTTGGCAAAAATTGCACCTCCGACATTTTATATTTACACATCTAACATCACTCTTTACATCTTTATTATTGTTTTCAGTAGTTTCTAGTATTATAAAAATAATTAATCTGCATATTTCAAAATAATCATATTTTATACATTGTAACCCACAGTATATATATACTGTGAACTTGTGGAGTCTCGTAGTTTGCAAATGTGGTAAATAAATTATACTTATTGAAGAAATGCATGTAGTATAAATTACGTTTTTCCAAAATAAAAGACAACAGCGGTATTAAGCTTTTCATAGGTTTTACTGGACCATTACTTTTCCATACTATACACAAATTTTTGGGTCTCTGAAAATTTCCTTCAATTATTATTGTATACATATATAATTCATTTACTTAAAATCCGGGATAGTATGAGATATACTATCATATAGTATTAGAAAAGAATCAATAGATGCACTCATAATTGATTTTCCAATAGCATTAATAATGTATTTGAATTAAGTCTTGTGTATGAAATGACCTGAGACATAGAAAGTCAAACAAACTATACGGGATCCAATAAATCACATCTGGACTATATAGTACTCCCTCTGTTCCTGAAATTAAGATTTTCTAGAGTATGCACGCTTATTAAGAATTTAATAAATGTTTATAATTTAATTTATTTTTTACTTTATTATACACTTTCCAATAACTTTCCACCAATGAAATTTAATCAATTCAAATATTCTCAATTAATGTTCTTCAAAAGTATAAAAAAATACCTTAACAATATAGAAAATATATCTTTGTGAAACAAGAAAAAAACCTAAAACATCTTATTTTCGGGAACGGAGGTAGTATAAGTATGACTACTTTCCCAACAAAAAATGCCAAGAAATTCAGGAAAATAGTTCTTAATGATATTTTTTTGGTAGAATCACGTTCTAAGAAGAGACGATGACGTGTGTTCCATTGAACCCAAGTTCTTAAACTCGCATTCTCTATCTATAAATAACACTTTCTCTTCTCCTTCTTTCTCACTCCCTTCATCTTACCTTCACCTTCCTCTCTAAATCTCCTCGTCACTTTTTAATATAAACAGGAGATAAAGTAGAGAAGAATCTGTAAAGCTCAGGAGGGATAGCGCCATCATGATCACAGACATCGATATTTTTGGCGCTGTCCATCCTGAGTTTCATTGGCTCTTCTTACTACAATATTAAAGGCATAAACATACACCTCAAAACTTCAAAAATAATTTCCTTGGCTCTCATGTTAGCTCTCTTCATATCGCCACTACAACGAAAAAATAAAAAAACTATCCTATTTAATTCCTTTCTTTTTTGGTTTAACAAATTAATTAGTCTCTAACATAAATCATGAAGAGAAAAGAAAAGAAGATCTCGTCTTTAGTCTCTTTCTCCGGTAATGTCAGCCACCGACGGGTAGGTTTCACTGTATCCTATTCATTACAATTAGTGTTGTTATTACCGTTTTGGTAAAAATGATTGATTAATGTGGGGTCAAACTTTCTAAACCAATTATTTTGGAAGAAGGTGAAACCCCAATCAATTAAAATACAAATAACCTTCCATTTGCTAGAGTTGCAAGAAAAAAGTTGCAATATCATAAGTATTGTATTTTCTCTTTTCTTTTCCCTTTCGGATTTGTTAGGATTTACTTATCTTTATAGTGCTTGTGCCTGTGGTCGGGCCAGGCTAAGTGGGGAACAGATATGCTGTGCTGCATGAACCACGTGGATGAACATGCATATACACAGTTACATTTATTTTCCTCAAAAGTTGAAGTTTCAATATTTTCATCATATTTCGAACTTATATTATTTCATTGGCCCTTGATGGTTCTTCTTCCACGTTTTCACTCCCTTATTCACACATATATTACTATATTTGTATCTTTATTGCATTTAGAGTTGTACTATTCAAGTAAAAGAGAACACTGGTAATTAAGCAAATTTAGTTTGTAATTTAAATTCCATGTTTGTTTCTCTATCAGTTTAAGTTTTCAGAATTCCTTTTATATATTTCAACATTTCACTTGTTTAAACCTTATATAACTATTTAGTTCGTCTTGCAATGAGTTTTTGCTACCATTCAGTTAAATCTATATTAACATATTATACCGTCTCAAAGGGTTCATTAATGGGACCTTTGATAAAATAAAATAGTTTCCAACCATTTCAGGGGATCATTGTTACTCAAGTCCATAGTTATATATTTCTCTAAAAAAATGATCTAGGTTTAAGACAACATGAGAGACTTCTTATACATACATATACTCAGAAATTGAAAGCAAGCTAAGATTTCTAGCATTATAATACGAACTAAAGTTTGTAATATGGCTACAATCTACAAAAATGTAATGCACATTCACACCTATAAACTATTAATAAAACCAAACCAAAGTTTTGTTTAAATTCACAAGAAAAGCGGGATTTGCGTCCAAGACCGGTGAGATTCAAGGCTTGAGTTGAAGCAGTTGGGAGGAGAACCTCACAAGGATGGACATAAGTTTATGAACTAGGTCAAAGCTTTGGATGATCATACCCCAAGGAAGTTTCACTTGGTGACTAACTCAACAAAAACAATCGGATTGAATCTTACACTACTAAAAGCTCGATATACTGAGCAGAGAGCTATGACACGTAGGACAGTTTATTCGGACCAATCAGAAACATGCTTTTTGCCACGTCAGATGGCCTCACGGATTGCTTTCGTTTAAACTCACGGGCCTTGGGGTTTTATTTCTTTGCCCCATCCGACGCAGCACGAAGCCCAAATACGAAGCACGAAGCCCACACGTTAGACTGCTCGACTTTGCCCCATCCGACGCAGATCACACAATTATACCTAGCCGTCGAAGATGGCGATTCTTCTCACCCGTCCCTCTTCGTCTTCTCCGATCGAAATCAACGATAACTAAGCGATCCACATTCAATACTTTCGTACCAATCAATCAATACCTCCTTAAATGATTTCGTTTCACCTCCCTCTCTTCCTCCTCCTTTATATGCTGTTCTTCTTTTCTTCGTACTAACTAAAACCCTAGAACCACT
>NC_027751.1:50222185-50223705 GCF_000695525.1 Brassica oleracea var. oleracea
TTTAAACTTTTAAGTAGAATCTACGGTTCGTTTTGTTATACGATTAATCCATTAGTTAGAATAGAGTTTAGTTAGAAGTTTCTTTAAACTTTTAAGTAGAATCTACGGTTCGTTTTGTTATACGATTAATCCATTAGTTAGAATAGAGTTTAGTTAGAAGTTTCTTTAAACTTTTAAGTAGAATCTACGGTTCGTTTTGTTATACGATTAATCCATTAGTTAGAATAGAGTTTAGTTAGAAGTTTCTTTAAACTTTTAAGTAGAATCTACGGTTCGTTTTGTTATACGATTAATCCATTAGTTAGAATAGAGTTTAGTTAGAAGTTTCTTTAAACTTTTAAGTAGAATCTACGGTTTTGATTTATGACGTTTTGTTAGTTAAAATAGAGTTTAGTTATAAGAATCTAGGGTTTTGATTAGTATTTTTGACGTTTTGTTATAATATTGATTCATTAGTTAAAGTAGGGTTTGGTTTCGGATTTGTTTTTATTCGGAGGTTTTGTTCTCATTTCATGAGTTGTTATTTTTTCCGACAACAGGGAACTGTCATTCAGGGATTCATCCCACCAGGACGTATCAAGAAGTACTTGCCTGATTTGAAGCAAGGGTCAGTTTATAGGCTCAACAACTTCTACGGGTCGAAAAACAAACCTATGTATCGGGTGGCTGATCATATCGCAACCGTGTCTTTCACATGGAATTCTGAATTGTCGGTTCTTCACGAGATTCCAACCTCTTTCGATGAAGACCGTTTCAGGTTTCATTCATATGAAGATTTTGAAGCTAACTGTGATATCAAAGGTGACCTCTACGGTAAGCATACTAATTTTAAAAATCATATCTCAGTTACATTGCTTTATGTTTTGTTGTAGTTTTAGTTTATCTTCCTGCTTTGGTAAAGAAATCTAGAATTTTGTTGGGTTAACTAATCAGTTCAAGTATTCGGTTTCTAGATTTTTATATTAACCATCTAAATTACACTCTTCATAAAAATGTTTTAGATGTTGTGGGCCACATGAAGCTGGTCAATGGACATACTCTTATTGAGCGTCCCACACCTGATGAAGTGAAGATCGATACCACTCGACACATTATGGTTCATGTGCAATCGCATGAGTTAGTGTGTTCTTCCATTTTCAAGTCACCATTTCTCGGTAGTTGCTAAATACCTAAGAGCTTATTGTTTGCAGCGGACCTGTCATGAAGCTCTACCTTTGGGACCAGGCTGCAGCAGACTTCTGCAAGAAGTTTAACTCATATGACAACACTCCCACAGTGCTTTTGGTCACAGCTGTTAACACCAAACGTCTCGGAGGTAATCAATTATCTCTTTGGACTCATATTTCATTGATAATTGTGACATGTTTCGAAAAAGATAGTTTCATTGTTCGCTTACGTGATACTAAAATCATTTTTATTCCATAAACGTTTTCTTATTTGTCATTGACATTTTCTTATTCCATAAACGTTTATTGTTTTGTCATTGGTTGATTATTGTTATCTATTCCAAAACATTTTTT
>NC_027751.1:50223866-50224512 GCF_000695525.1 Brassica oleracea var. oleracea
TTATTCTATACAGGTTCATGTGAAGCGCACAGTTAAACATATTGAAGTGAATGACTGAATCAATGTTTTTATTATGTGTTAGGCTCGGCTCAAACCCGGAGATTGCTAATTAAGCAAGTTAGTGCAGACGTCGTCACCAAGCGTGAGACACTGACTATAGCAGATATATTCAGTTACATGAAGCAAGAATCTGCAAAGGTAAAAATAAAGCTATATACTTCTTACTCAGTTTGAAACACTAAGATTTTTATATCAAATGCTTATAAAATGTCGCAGGATGCCTTTTTTGAATGCACTGCTACTATCGATGATGTTGTTCATGGCTCAGCTTGGTACTATATTGGATGCAGTGGATGCCATGCTAAGGCTACCAAAGGCGCAACATCTTTGGTTTGTACAAACACGAAATGTGAGAAGATCAACACAGCTGGTGTCCCTCAGTATGGTCTCTCGCCTGAACATTTAATTATTCTTTCTCTGTTATTTGCTTCTGTTTATTACATTGGTGACGTTTCCTTCTGAATCTTTTTTAACAGGTACCGTGCAAAGATATCTGTTTATGACAACAGTGACCAAGCCGTTTTTGTCCTACTAGGTGATGCTGGTCGTGTGTTAACCGGAAGGCACGCATCAGAGTTAGTTAGCA
>NC_027751.1:50231993-50284440 GCF_000695525.1 Brassica oleracea var. oleracea
ATTTACGAGGGTTTTACATCGAAATGTTTACGAGTGATTTACAACGAATGTATTTACGTGTGCTTTACGTCGAAATAATTACGTGGGCTTTACGACGAAGTCTTACGTGGGGTTTACGACGAATCCTTTCCATGTGCTTTACGAGGAATATATTTCGTCGTAAACGTAACGAGTTGTTTACGACGAAACCTCTGTTACGACGGACGTTTAACAACGAAACGTCTTTCGACGTTAATTCGTCGTAACACCCCGTTTACGACGAATTTACAACGAATACTGTCCTAGTAAAAAATATGTTTTCTTGTAGTGTGAGTAAGCATAAAAATAAAACGGATGTTAATGCTTTGCTCTTCTAGGTTGATGACAATAAACATAAAAACAAGAAGCATTTGTAATAGATGGATGATATAATGATCATGCAAGCCTATTTCGTAGATTATTTGAGGAGGAAACTCCAGTTATATATAATGTATTAGCATGTGACAAAATAAATAAAAAGATAAATGTCCTAATATCCTTAAAAGTTATAAATTATTGGGTTTTAAGCCAAAATAAACATTAACAAATTTTTTTTTAAAAATGCTGTTAATTTAAAATTTATTTTACGTAAACTTAAATACGTGTGGTAATAAATATAATTATTCAATAAAAAAATAAATATATTCAGATTAAACAAATTTTAAATCATTTTAATATGTTTATTCATCAGGTGATATAATTTACAATAATAAAATAACAAATTTTGAATAGTGAAAATTTCAAGATAAAGAATATATAATCTTAACTAATAATTTAGTTAACTTTTTATTAATCTTACTAATACCCTAAATAAAATTTCAATAAAACAAAAAATTATTTCAAGTAGTTTTAAATTTGCATTTATTTTTATAATTCTATAACCAGTTCCAATATATATCATATTGTTTATTTATAGAATAAATATAAAAATTAAACTAAATTAATATTATAGGAAAAAATCCGGGCGTAGCCCGGAAAACCCCGTAGTGAGTATAAATAGGCTGATACAACCAATACAAAGCCTATGCAAAAACAGAAGTCATGAAAATGAATCGTCTAAGTTGTGTGTACAAGAAATAAACTCATGATACACATAAGAGAGTTACGGTCACAAAGTGACAAGGAACCAATGAAAGAACACAAAAGCCCAATAAAAAGCCCATTAAAAGACGAGACACAAGATGAGACGAGAAGTTTAGAACTCGGATACTTTGAACTGTTCCTAAATTTACTGATCACAAAGTAAGAAGTTAAAACCACTGAATCATTGTATCACCTCAAGTTCAAACCAATCTTCTTGTTCTTCTTATTGTTCTTGCTCTCTTTGTTTAACAACAAAACGATCTTAGCAAATCCGAGATTCTTTCTCTTCACTGATCTTTTCTCATTCTCCTTCCCTTCACTCTTCTTGCTCAGAGTTCCATCACCATTGCTATTCTTTGCCAGCATCTGACCCAAAGACATTTTACTTCTCTCCTTAACAACACTCATGTCTGAATCCTCTGCAACTAGTAGCTTCTTGCTGAGTATTTGCCCTATTGACATCGTTGGCTTCAAGACAGGGACCGAAGATGATGATGGACCAGGAACAAAATCATACGTCAGATGCAGACCGTTTACATCCATCAGACTATTTGTTATTGTCTCTCTTCTGGTCTTGAACTTGGCAGTGTTGTTCACTGATGATCTTCTCCTCTGTCCTTTCTCTGACTTCAAGTTTCTCAGCGCCTCTTCTGCTTCGAGTTTTGTAGCGTTTGCAGTGTTTTCTCTCTCCACAGCTTCCTCAAATGCCCTCTTGCTGGCTTCAACTTCTTGCGCCGCTTCGTCTGCTCTCTTCAGAGTATCCATCTCTGAAACATTCGCTTCTTCGACTGTGGACATTGCATCTTCCACTCTCTTCCACGCCTCTTCCTCTGCGTCTCTAGCGTCAAGAGTCAGCTTAGCGTACTCTTCAGCAGAGATAGTCACAGTGTTTTCACTTCCTGCAACAGCCTTAATCTCTGCGATTGCAACCGCCTCAGCAGCTGCTCTAGCCGCTTCCTTCATCTTTCTAGCAGCCACCAACTTTATCTCCACCGTTTTGATCTTCTCTCGCGTGTGTTTAATCTCCGCCATTGCCTTCTCTCCTGTCTTCTTGTACTCCTGAGCTTCGCAGCTGAGTCTCCGCACCTCATTAATCATTCTCAACGCGTTATTCTCAAGATCTTTCTCGCTGGTTTCACCCTTCTTAGCTTCTTCTTCTTCCTCTAGAGATATCACCTTCAAAGACTTGTGCATAAGTCTCTCGCGGGTCTTCTCAAGTGCATCCTTTTCCTCCTTCAGTTGCTTGCTCAAGACCTCAACAGAACGGCGCAAACCCGCGAGATCTACCGTCCTCTTGCACAGATTCATCTTTGCCTTGTTTAAATCTTGAAGTACCATACCTGCAGGCTTGATATGACAGTGAACTTCTTCTGCTAACGACTCCTTATTCTTCTTCTTCTTCTGCTGTAGCTTTGAGTTGAGATTTATAATCCTGGCTTTAGTCAACTCAAGCTCCTTCAGCACATCAAGCGTCTCACACTCTTTGACCATTAGATAGTTCTGTAGCTCAGCAGTCTGTCTCTTGAGTTCAATGATATCTCCTTCTTTGGCATTATCCTACCACAAAAATCAGAAAAAAAAACATTACTTTTACATATCATCATCATCATCATCATGTCGTTCTCTAAGTTGTATAAATAAGCAGTCTTGTAATGTGAAGAAACTAAGGTTAAATAATAAACTAAGCTGTGTTTCTCTCTCTCTCTCTCTCTCTCTCTCTCTCTCTCTCTCTCTCTCTCTCTCTCTTTATTCACAAACCAGACATGATCAAAAATCAATGTTGGTTTCAGACAACAGCCATTGCTAATCAATTTAGCAACAGAGAACCCTAAAAATCATAACTTTTATTCGGACAAAAAGTGAGGGAGAAACCTGAAGGGATTCAGAGCTGTGGGGTCTCCAGAAACCGAAGCCGCCGAAGCGAGTGGCCGCCTCTCTGACTGAAACGAACCGTGACGAAGAGTCGATTTCTGCACGGACATTCGCAGTGAGAGACGGATGCGAGTCCGATGGTGAGGATTCGGACATAGAAATTAGAAAGAGTTACGGGAGAAGACAAATCGTAGGATTAACAAGGCCAGAGAGTGAAGTGGGAATAGAGAGAAGGAGAAGGAACCAAAAGACTCCTTGCTTTTGGATTTGATACTGTTTGTGTGTTTGAAATGTGACTAAGACCTGACGAAACGACACGCCACGGTCGTCGTATTTGTCATGTACAGAGAGGGAAAAAAAAAACAATGGCATTGTTCGTTTACCTGTCGCAGGTTGCAGGTCGATTAAAATTATGTTCGTTTAGGTGTCGTGCGACTTGCGACATGCGATTAAGATTATGTTCATTTACGTGTCGTGCGACCTGCGATATGCGATTAAGATTATGTTCGTTTACGTGGCGTGACCTGCGACTTGCGACATGCGACTAAACCCGCGACTATTCGTTTACGTGTCGCACGACCTGCAATCTGCGACCTATGACCAGTCGCACGATCAAAATTTTTATAAGTTTTAGTCGCTGTTTTTTCGGACGACTTGAATCGGAACCTGCGACTGGTCGTGCGATCAGCCGTGCTACATTAAAACGAACAACAACCTACGACTAGTCGCATGTCATAGATAACAGATCGCGCGACAGGTAAACGAACATGCCCATTTATGTGTATCTGTTCGAGTTAGCTTTAATTTTTTTTAGTTTTTTTTTTCTTCAGTTGAGTTTCGTCTCTTCTTGATTCCGACTCTACTAGAATCGGACCATCCGTGAAATAATCAAAAAGTGTGGAATAAAGTTAGTCAATTTGTAAAATTTGGGTTAATGATCGATTGTTATACTGAATGAATTAAAACGGTTTATTGAGGTTGATTGGTTTGTGCTTTGGTTGCTGTGGACAGCAAAAAATATTTCTACAGCCACAATATTTAACAATCAAGCTTTGCTTTGATTTTTGAAACCTACAGCTTCGTTTCTTTTTTTTCCTTTTCTTTTGGTTGTATACAGTAATATTTCCACAGCAAAATAACAGTGCTTTAAAAACTTATTAATAAATCTGTGAGTTTTATAACATACAAAATCACAGCAAAAATCTTACAGCTACAGCAAAAAAATACACAGCATAAATTCTACAGCAAAAAACTAAAATCACAGCTGCAACCAATCAGACCCATCGTATAGTCTTATTCAAAAGTTTTAGTTCAAAGATTTATTTATCTTTCTTCTGTATTTCAAAAGTTTTAGTTCAAAGATTTCTAATCTTTCTCACTAGAGCAAGCCGACCAAACATAAAACATGCACTTATAAAAAAAAGTGTTGCCATGTCAAACAATGTCCTCTCCTGATAGATTTAATAATGTGGTACATAAGCTATATATATATTTAGCAGCACTATGACTAAAGAAATCATTTGCCCTCAAGTGTTTCATAATATCATAAGCTATTTGCCGAAAGTATGTACGGGATAGTTAGTTTTCTAGCAAGTGTTTCGCATATATTATGTATGTATGTCTTATGAAACATCAATGAATATAACCTAGAGATTTGTCTCAAAGTAACTTTCCTCCTCCAACATTTATGATATTAGCCCTGTTCTTTTCATAGCCGCTGCGGCCGGCGGTAGCGACAAAGAATAACATTTGGGTGGAGACAAGATGATCGATTTTGAAAGTGAATTAAACTACCGGAGCTTGCCGCAGCGACTAAAAATGAAGACGCTGCTATCGCTGATATTTCCAGCGTCTAATTTTGTTATTGCGTCTAACCGCGCGGCTGAAAAAGTATGCTTGTCTTGTGTTAACGGCGCTGCATTTCCGATCGCGAAGATGTACTTTTCAGTTACTGACGCTGGGGAACTAACAACATACTTTCGATCTTCGCGAAAAAAACTAAAGATGCTATTTTCCTTTGTATTTTGCACCTACTAATACTCTTCTTGAGCTATCTTAGGTTTCTGTTTTATCAATCATTTGAACACACAAGTTTAGCTTGCTTTGGGATCACATTCGAGACCCCGTTTACTAAACGTGGCTTATGTTTTCCCCAATCCCAATACATAATCCTCCATACTTCTAATGTAAAGGATCCGGAAAATTCAAAGGCTCTCTTCATATTTCTTTAACCAAAAATCTTTGGTTAAGTTCCGGTATTATCCGACCTCTTTCGCCTGTCATAGATATTTGTTCCTTCCGGAAGAACCTCCACTACATTTTAAATCAATAACTAATGCGTCAATGCTTACTTTTTAATTTTTCTCACCTAAAAGATTATCTTTACTCGCGGTTCATGATAATACGGTAATCTATGTCTTCTCGCCAATTATTTGTCCACCTTCTTGTTTGGTTTTTCTTCCTTTTGTCCAAACCATAAAAATAATATTTTTATTTTGTTTCTAGCTATGCTGTCTTCGATTTCATCTTGATTTCAGGAAGGACTATAAGCATTCTTATGTTTTTTATTTCCCTTCCTACTCTATGAAATAAATTGTTTTAAATTAAATACCGGTGATAAGCTTAAACCATTTGTCCCCTTCGGACTCTTGTAAAGGAGAAGAAAAGACAAGGAGCAAAAGTTTTAGATTAGGTTAACCATAATTAAGACTATCATATGGACTCGTATGGAACTGATATATGTATTAGGTAAATTTGTTATGTCAGATTAAATTATTGGGGGTGATTGGTTGGGTGGTAGGAAGTGACTTTAGCTTTAATTTTCATCTACAACTTTAAATACTACCAATCATGCTTTATCTTAGTTTTTAAATCTATAACCAAAAAACTAAAGTTACAGCAAAAACATATAAAAAATGGTTGTAAAAATCTTATTTTCTAAAGCCCCATTTTTTTAGCTGTAGGAAATTTTAAAGCTACATCCCTTAAAGCTAAATAAAAAAATTATACAGACTAAATTCTAAAGTAAATTTTCTATAGTTACAGCCCAACCAATCACCTCCAATTGTTTACCGATGTGTGAAGGTGGCCTCTGATCTGAGGCTCTATTCGCGTTATTCACGGGAATGCGAAGGATAAACCACAAGTGATTTGCATTCCGTCATTAAAAATTAGAAAATGGTAATTGCTAATTAGGAAACAACTCTAGTTAGGAAGGTTCTAAAAAATAGTATTTGCTAATAAGGAAATAGTAACATTGATTTTATATGATTATCAAACCTTAACAGAGAAAATGGAAAAAATCCATAAAATTTATGGAGGGGGAGGGGGTGACAATTTTACGTTTTGAATCATTTTTGTTGAGTTCTTTTCCTGAAAAATAGATATCGTATTAGAAATTAAGAGATCAACTATAACATGTTACTAATGAAAATGTTTATCACATGATGACATATTGATATTATGATTTCTACATACAGTTGTAATTTATGTATTAACGCTCATATATCTTGCGGCCTTACCTGAATCCAAATTGTTTTTCTTTTCTTCATAATTTCATATTTGATTTCAGTATCATACCATTATTTTTGTACTATGTACAGTTGACATTTACTGTCGTTCATAAATTATTTATTCCTTGAAATAGATATACAATTAATATATGTTGAGAACCTTTTCTTTATAGAATTATACACGATTTGTAGTTAATTAGTAAGAAGTCAATATCCGCAATGAAAATGAATATACGGAGTTAGTTCAAAATAAAACTATACTAAAATATACAATCGTTGTAAATTATACTAGAATATACAATTGAAGTGAAATATGATCAGTCTGAAGGTTGATTAATCACAGCGACAAATGCAACCAAAAACTAATCAAGTAATATGTGCAAAGAATTTGAGCACCGTCAAAAGAACCGGTGAATTTTAATTTTTAAAATAACTATTATTTCTCTTTCAACCACTCTGGTAAATAGATTATTTGTGGCCTTAAATACCTAATCCCTTGATCCGAAAAAACTAATAAAACGATAGAAGAAAACACTTAGGCTTCTCTATATAATGCTCTTTCTCGCTTAGGCTAATTCACCATCATCGATACTCAGAAGTCAGAACTCAAATCAACTTAGGAAAATGAGGTTTTCTCATTCATTTTCTTGTAGTGCCATGGGAGCCCTAATCTTGGGTTGCCTTCTGCTTCAAGCATCAAACTCTAATGCTCAGCTGAGGCCTGATTTCTATTTCAGAACATGCCGGCAAGTTTTCGATATCATTGGGAATGTCATCGTTGATGAATTGAGCTCTGATCCTCGTATTGCCGCTAGCCTCCTTCGCCTTCACTTCCATGACTGTTTTGTTAATGTAAGGGACTTAGTAGTTAGTACTCAACTTAATTATCTTTTAATATACAGTATTCATGACGTCCTCATGGACAAAAGTACTTTTACGTAACCATTTACAGTTACAGATAGAGTAAAATCTAAAAGAATGTTTTGAATTAATTTATACAATGTTCATGTAATGTACTATGCTTTTATAGGGCTGTGATGCATCGATCCTGCTAGACAATTCCACATCGTTCAGGACAGAGAAAGATGCTGCTCCAAACGCAAATTCGGCTAGAGGGTTTAATGTCATCGATAGAATGAAAGACGAGATTGAGTTAGCGTGCCCAAGAACAGTGTCTTGTGCAGATATTCTCACCATCGCTTCTCAAATATCAGTTCTTTTGGTATGTGCATACCTACATCATGACTTATATGGATGAATTAGTCGAAAATGTTATGAATGCTGATGTTAGTGTTTTCTGTCATATATAGTCGGGAGGTCCATGGTGGCCAGTTCCATTGGGAAGGAGAGACAGCTTACGAGCTTTCTTCGATCTGGCGAATACAGCTCTCCCTTCTCCATTTTTCACTCTTGATCAACTTAAAAAAAGTTTTGCTGATGTTGGCCTGAATCGCCCCTCAGATCTAGTCGCTCTTTCTGGTAAATTTATAGATAAGTAACCAGAGAATTGCGTATGCAACAAATAAAATACTAAATACTAAAATATATATAGTCATTTGATAAATTTTGATTGGGTATTTTCCTCCTAATATGTTTTAAAACGTTTTAATACAACAGAAATCTGGTAGAGCTAATTTGTGCTTATTACATTCTATAATACTAATACTGTATAGTGAAATAGTTGTACAAAGTGTCAAAGTCGAATCTTAACTTAAAATTTTCTGATTTGTTTTTGTCAACAAGGTATTTAGTATTCTTTTTTTTTTTGACGTCACAAGGTATTTAGTATTCAAAAAGGAATATTTCTAGGCATAGGAATTAGTCAATATGAGTTAAGTATGGAAACCTATTTGCTTGGAATACATTACTAAAAATCTTATGACAAAGGAATAGATACAAACAAAGTACCATCTTCAAACAGCTATTTTCTAGCACGTGAATTTGAATAATAAGATGAGTTTGTAAAACGAGAAAAGTGACCCATCATCTTTGATTAAACATATAAAATGTATCTAAACAAGTCTTGTCAAAATTGTATAGGTGGTCACACATTTGGAAGGGCACAATGTCAATTTGTGACACCTCGTCTCTACAACTTCAATGGTACCAATAGGCCCGACCCGAGTCTAAACCCAACTTACCGCGACCAACTCCGTCGATTGTGCCCTCAAAACGGAAATGGCACTGTTCTGGTCAACTTCGATCCTGTGACTCCAGATGGTTTTGATCAACAATACTACACCAATCTTCGTCAAGGGAAAGGACTGATTCAGAGTGATCAAGAACTGTTCTCGACTCCAAGAGCAGACACGATTCCACTAGTGGAGCAATACAGCAATAACAGGTTCGTGTTCTTTCAAGCATTCGCTGAAGCAATGATTCGGATGGGAAATCTTAAACCTTTGACTGGAACTCAAGGTGAGATAAGACAGAACTGTAGGGTTGTGAACTCAAGGATCAGGAGTGTGAAGAATGAAGATCATGGTGTTGTGAGTTCGATTTGATCATGCTGGGGATATGAATATGTAAGAAAAATATAAAAATGAGTGGGGAACAACATATGTATTTCGACTAAATAAATGTTCACACCAGTTATGAGATTACTATGATATGATATCTGGTCTTAAAATGTGCCTTGAGCAACCCGTTTTTGGGTATACCGTGATCCGTCCCAACTGCAAGTGGGTACCAAATAAATTTACTTGTGTCTAACCAGGACAGAAAAAAAACTTGTAATGCCCTACTCAAAAATACAAATTTATGCCCTCATTCTTCATATAATTTTTTTATAATGCCCTATATACAACTAAACTTTCGTAAAATAATTGGGATGCCCTAAACGGCCGGTTCCTTTGCTTGTGCTCCGGATCGGACCTGTGTCTAACATATACTTGGTCAACTAAATACCTGCCTAAAATCAACATACATGCGGGTTATCCACTATATTTGTGACCCATTTGGCTCCAATAAAACTTGGATTCCAAATCTTTACAATTTAATAAAGTCTATGTAGACGATGTTGTAAGTAGGGATGTTAAAACGGATAAATCTAACCATTAAAATCCACCATGTTTAGTACCCCCTCGTTTACAAAGTTAATGACATACCTATTTATAAAGAAAAAATCCAGTCCTCTTCAAGCCTGACAGTTGAGACTAATGTTGGTCAAAAGTGAGAGATGTTTTTTTTTTAATCTCACATTGCCTGTGTATGACAGATAGGCATGACTTACGCATCCTCCTTATCTCACATTGTTTGTGTTAAGTCTGGGTACAAAGCGGATATTCGGAAAATTCACAGTATTATGATTTGTTCCGTCTCAGATGAATATCTACATTTATGATTAGATTCGATTTTTCTGGATATTCAGAGTTTTTTAATATTCACGGATTATTTGATTCGATCCGCCAATTATATTAAAAAAAATTAAAAAATATAAAATAATATATAACATTAAAATCAAATAAAAAACTTTTAAAATATCAATTTAAAATGAAAAATATTAATATCATACTAACAAACTAACATTTTTAACATAAATTGTATAGAAAAATTCAATATTAACAAGTCTAATAAGAAAACTCATATGTTAATATTTGACTAAATATAAAAATTAAATTAGATATGCAATAACCAAAATAAAAAATTGAAAAAACAACTTAAAATAAAAGATTAACCAAATTATATCATAAAATATGTATAGATACAATAGTTTGTATTTACAATTGCATCACATATCTATAAATATATGGTTCGAATCGGATATCCGGCTTTCCAAAAAATAATATTTGTGACTTGCTTCGTTTTATTACGGATATCACATTTTGCTATTTGTTTCGATTCGAAATTTTACGAATATTCAGAATTTTCGGATCAAATAGAAACGATTCGAATATTATGGATAATTTGCCCGTCACTAGTTTGTGTATGATAGATAGGCATGATGCATCCCCCTTATAAAAG
Organism: Brassica oleracea var. oleracea; assembly: GCF_000695525.1. Classification (NCBI taxonomy): domain Eukaryota; kingdom Viridiplantae; phylum Streptophyta; class Magnoliopsida; order Brassicales; family Brassicaceae; genus Brassica; species Brassica oleracea. The sequence continues at coordinate 50,242,442 of NC_027751.1, forward strand.
CTTTATCTTTCATGAAGACTCTCCTCATAGATTAAAAGTGTTGACTAGTTAGCTTCTGTGTTCGTTAGTCCTGGGGGTAGGTTGTTAAAGTCTGGTTCATGGCTTTTGTATAAGAATGTTGATGTGGATGACCGTATTTTAATATAATAGATGACAAAAAAAAAAAGATTAAAAGTGTTGACTATATTAAATTAATATCATCACCATGAATCTTTTTAGTCATGTTGGGGAAGCTCTAGCGGCCATTGGAAAAGAGAAAAAAAAAAATATATATATTTGGCTAACAGTTTCGGCGACTTCTATAACGCCGGAGGCCCGGAGCTATATAATTTAAATTCATATGGTTGTGTTAATTTACAAATCGAATATTAATATTTGTATGTAATTTACATCTTTTCATAGTGGCTAAATTTGGTGAATATTTTAGATGTATGACGTAGAGATGGTGGTATGTTGGCGTTTTTATATTTTGTGAGGTTTTTCTTACAAATCTAATTTTGTTGTAGAAAATGTTAATATAAAAAAGAAAGAAAGCCAAAATCGTAAGGAATTTGAAACTTTAAAGTTTCAAGATCATATTTACTGATAACTCTTCTGAATCTAAGAGATGAACAAAATTTGGATTAGATTGAAACTATTATTAGGATGTTTGTTTCTGTTCTCATCCGGTAAACGGTGATGTCGATTAATACCTTCTATATAATAAGTAATTTTCAATGTCTGAAAACATTAAATGAATATAAATTTTAATAAATTTAATTAGTTAGTTGCTTAGAAAATAAAGTACCGGGTCAAACAAAACTAAGTAATTAACTTCTGTTTTTGGTATTTTAAATTTGTAGTTGCAATTTTGTAAAATTTTAGTACTTTTATTTCTTGTCTTGATCAATTGCAAGTGTTTGGTTTTCACGGCAAATACTGGTCAAGTTACGGATTTGGTCCTATAAGAAATATTAGACAAAGATAGTGGAGACAACGATAATGGTGATGATAAAAGTCGTTGGTGGTTTTAGATTTTTAGTTTAGAGTTTGATGTCTCGGTGGTTTTAGTTTTAGGCGATGATTATTTTACTAGTTTCTAGCTTTTGGTTTCTGGTTTTTAGTTTTTAGATTTTAGCTTTTAAATTTAAATTTTTGATTTTACAGTAAATTTTATTTTTTTGCTTTATGGCTTACGAGTTTTGGTTTTTTTTTAAAAGTTTTCTTTGACTGAATTATAAGTTTTATATTAGTATTCATGTAACATATAGATACACATATCTAGAATAAATATTTTTACAAAAAGTTGAGCTCAAAATTGATAATATAAATAATTATGACCTATAAAATTAGTTTCCAGATTAAAATCCATATATAATTATTCAACTAGTATGTTAAGTAAAAACATAATCAAGAAATCCACTTTAATCAAGAAACTCAATTTTAATCTCAATTTTAGTTAAAAAAACTCAATTTTTGTATTGGAAAAAAATCCATGTAAATCAATGAGAGGTTTAAAAAACAAACCTACTATAGCAATTAACTAGATTTCGATCAGCGCAACCGCGCGAATTTTTGTTTTCATTTATTTTAATATAAATATTTTGTTTTTAATTCTAAATTGGTATATATTATAATATATATGTGTCTATCAATTTTTAAAACATAATAAGTTTACGGTATATTTTTTCATTGAATAGATTGTTTCAAACTTTCACATGTATTTGTATCTTCTTCTATATATATATTTTCAGATTATTATTTCATTATTAAAATCGTATCTATATAATATTACTTACCTTGTTGTATATATAGTGTTATTATTCTAATTCATATATTGTGTATTATATAAATTTATAATTTTTTATCTGATAGTTCTTAACTTTTATCCGTTAGTTACCTTTTATTATATATCTTTTTATTTTATAAATCCTTTTTTTGGTTATCAACTTAAAACTCATGTTGATTCCGTAAACTACATTAGTAACTGCGTATCCATGTGAACGAAGAAATACATTATTTTTTCATATTTTTAGATGCATAAATAATTAAGAAAAAAATATTCTTATATTGATGTATTACAGTCTAAATTTATGTTAGAATCTATATAAAATGCAAGTCAATAACAACTCACTAATAATTTGTAATTTCTAACGTTTTTCTCTTCCTTAAAAATTTAGAAATAAATAGAAACACGTTAATAGTAAAACATGTTTTATAGATATAATTGTTTATTTTTTTGTGAAAGACATAGTAAATGTTTGTTTTTGGTAAAAGACATAGTAAATTGTGTTTGATATTATCAACAAGTACAACCATATACTTTAGCATCATGCAATTTTAAATCACAATTTAATTTCAGCATTATGCAATTTTAAATCCATACGTGACTTGACATTTGTGTCGTTTATTTATAAATTCTGTGGAAAAAGATCACATCAACACTCAATAATTTCGAATTCAATTCTCAGGAGCAAACATGTATGTCTTTTCTTTGAACTCTGCAAACATTTTATGTTTTCAAATAAATTAAAAAGTTTAAAAGCGGCGTTAAAAGCTATCTCTCTGTAAGTGAATTTGTAGGGAGTAACAGCTACAATACAAGTGCTTGGAGTTATTTAAAATAATATAATTGTATTTTTGAGTTGATTACTTTATATACTTATTAACATATTATAAAAAAGTGAATTTGTAATTGATCTATTATAATTTATAACCATGCAGGTCATAAATATTCTTTTTTATATTTACTTGTATCATATAATCCCTGTTCGAAAACGCGGCCGTCTAGCCGCCTAGACGGTGCTTAGGCGCTGTGCGGAGGTTGACCGCGACGAATATGTCCAAATCGGTGTAGCTAAGCGTTGATCCGCGATGGACCGTCTAATTTCCGCGTTGACCGCCTAAGTTTTTTTTTTTCTGTTCGAGTAAAGTTGAAACACGGGTGATTATTTTTTACTCATTATTAACATAACTTTTGTAATTATTCATTACTAATTAATTAAAATTAGCTATCAAATCCAAAACAAACATATACATACTACATTTAGAGATTTTTTCCGTACCAAATACACCATAATCTAAATGTTCGACGAATAAAAAAACTGTTTAAAATTATATATAAAATATTATATAATTATGTCTAAGAACTTGTGTCATCATGTTTAAAATTAGCTAAATATATTATAAATATATTAAATTGTATTTAAAACTAAGCCCCACGTAATTTCCGAGTACTCCTTGATTTTTCGGTAACTCGCCAGGTCCGGGGTTACCGCCCGACTAGCCCCTAGCGTAGTTCCGAACATGGCATAAAATAAATCACATCTTTTATAATTATATATATTTTTTATTTTATTATTTGATGAGTTGTGTGGTCTTCCATTATACTTTCTATCAAATATATAATTTCTGAGAAACAACTGCTTCTATTGTTGCTTCTTTTTAAAATCATTTGCACCTTTTTACTGACAATTGCATCCATATAGCATTAATGTCTTTTAACTGTATGTATTTCATGCATTTTTTTTTTTGTTAATTTGTGCCTATGATTTTCAATATATAGTGTATGCTTATCCAAAAAAACCGGTAATGGTAAATATAGTATCTTGCTAAATACTAAGATTATAAAAACAAATATTCATGTGATATATACATACGCCACAGTTCTTCCTAGGATTTCCGAAGGTTTTTTTGAGTCCTAGTATTAAAAACAAATTATTATTTTCCCGTTCTCTAATCAAATATTAAAAATTGTCCTTAAAATAATTCCTAGTAGTCTAATATAATAGAAGAAAACACTCGGGCTTCTCTATATAATACTCCTTCTACGGCTTAGCTAATTCATCATCATCAACCCTCACCACTTTAATCATCTTTTGTCTTCCTCCTTGAGCATAAAATGGGGGTTTCTCGTTCATTTTCTTGTAGTGCTATGGGAGCCCTAATATTGGGTTGCCTTCTCCTTCAAGCATCAAACTCTAATGCTCAGCTGAGGCCTGATTTCTATTTCAGGACATGCCCGGGTGTTTTCCTTATCGTTGGGAAAGTCATCGTCGAAGAATTGGGGAGTGATCCTCGTATTGCTGCTAGCCTCCTTCGCCTTCATTTCCATGACTGTTTTGTTAACGTATAAAGACTTACTCAATATTTATCCCTTTTATATAAATAAAAGTCTGAGAAGTTTTTGAATTATTATATAACATGGTCACCTAATGTAATATGATTTTGTAGGGTTGTGATGCATCGGTCCTACTCGATAATTCCACGTCATTCAGGACCGAGAAAGATGCTCTTCCGAACTTAAACTCGGCAAGAGGGTTTGGTGTTGTAGATAAAATGAAAGCGGAGATTGAGAGAGCTTGTCCAAGAACAGTGTCTTGTGCAGATGTTCTCGCCATCGCCGCTCAAATATCAGTGCTTTTGGTATGTAATATCTACATGATTATGACTTATATGGATATGAATTAATCAAAAATGTTATAAACTTTGACGTTTGTGTTTTATGTTATATATAGTCGGGAGGTCCATGGTGGCCGGTATCATTGGGGAGAAGAGACGGCTCACAAGCTTTCTTCGATCTATCTAATACAGCTCTTCCTTCTCCATTTGCCACCCTTGCTGAACTTAAAACAGTTTTTAGTGACGCTGGTCTAAACCGCACCTCAGATCTAGTTGCTCTTTCTGGTAAATTTGTACTTTTGTGATGAAAAGTCTTTTGGTTTATACGATTAATTTAATAATGACAACTCGTATATTGAGTTGTGATGACTTTCTTATACAAGGTTTTGAAGTTTGAATCATAACAAGATATTTAGTAATATTAAAATGTGTTTTTAAGTCATAAGAATTGGTCAATACACTCAATACTATAATTTAAATAAGAAAAGATGAATAAAGTATAATTCGAAAAAAAAAACATTTGCTTGAAATACATGATACCCTAACCAAATTAGTATATATATATATACATATATATACTTTTTGTATATGGTAAAAGACAAAACGTGGCTCATCTTTGATACATGAAAATCTATCTAATCATTTTTGTCAAAATTGTATAGGTGCTCATACATTTGGAAGAGCACAATGTATAGTAATCACACCTCGTCTCTACAACTTCAACGGTACCAATAAACCAGACCCGAGTATAAACCCAACTTTCCTCACCCAACTCCGTAATCTGTGCCCTGAAAACGGGAACCCGACAGTTCTAGCCAACTTTGACCTGGCGACTCCAAATACTTTCGATAGTCATTACTACACCAATCTTCGTCAAGGGAAAGGTGTAATTCAGAGCGATCAAGAACTCTTCTCGACTCCAGGAGCCGACACAATTCCACTGGTGGAACTATACAGCAAAAACACGTTCGAGTTCTTTAAAGCATTTGCTAAATCAATGGTTCGGATGGGAAAACTTAAACCTTTGACTGGAACTCAAGGTGAGGTAAGACTTAATTGTAGGGTTGTGAACTCCAGAACTAGGGATGTGGCGAATGAGGATGATGGAATCGTGAGCTCGATTTGATTATGTCAAGGATATGGATAGGTAAGAAAGTATACAATGTGTGGGGAACTATATAAGTATTTGGACTAAATAAATATTTCTAAGGAGTGTTGTATTAAATAATAATGAAAGTTGGTCTTGTTTTAACATTTTAAATTCTCGTTTGATTTCTATTTTCTGATTACTAAAAAGTTGTTTGTCGTAATGCAATGACTCGTCTTGAGAGTGTACTTCAAACTAAAACAAAGGAATCAAAAAGAAATAAGAGTTTATAATTTTGTAAGGAAACAAAAGCCCAACCGAAAAACTACACAAAGCCCAATTTAAAATAGATGTTAACAGTTTGATCCAATTTAACATATTCTCTTTATCGTGAAGTTTGATATTTTAGATGTATTTTAGTCTATTCAGAATTAAACCTGGCAGGAAACAAATTATTGAACCAAGTCTATAGTCTCAATTTTCACTAAACGAGAAAATATAAAAAAAAAAAGTGATAAGGAGACAATCCATAACTTCGATGCTCATCGCCTCATCAGAGAATATCTATTAAGAATGCATTTCTTTATTGAGAGATTAGACGACGCATCGTCGCATCGATTACAATTTGACGACACTAGTTGGTTTCTTCATTGGGACTAACAAACAAATCAGCAGTTCCACTAGCTTGCGCAGAGCACGTGCCCCCATGCACACATATCGCCCCTCCATGCATTGTCTTTTTATATAGTGGTTTTTTTCTTAAGAGCAAACCTTTAAATAGTTTAATGCCTACGATTTCGGGACTTGTAGCATGCGGGTCGCGGTAAGACGATTATGTGTCTTAAACCCATTTAAATTTTGTAGCTATCATGAAAACATATCATAGTATTGTAAATTATTGTTGTCGACCGTAGATCCGTAGATGACCAATGTCATGATTGACATCCCATCCCTCATTTACCAAATAGGCAAATACATTACCTTTTTATAGGTACTATACCAAACACACTCGACCAATGAATGATTTAAGATTTAATTATACACACAACTTGATCTAAAATCGGTTCAGTTACGAAACAACTTCTGTATAAACAATTAGTTATACACTTTATATTTTCTCCATCCTGACTCGTGAGGAAAATTAGTTGGGACGTGGGTTTGCTATTTTAATCGTTAATTTTATCTTAAAATGTATGAAATTTGTAACCAAAAAATGGATTAAAACCTTCATCTTTTATGTAGTTTTTGTTTTGTAAGTAATCAAAACTGATTATTGAAGCAAAATGTTTGACAAAAACAAAAAAATGATGTAAATAGCAAAACTCGGTTAAATGACAGCGAAACCGAGTTTTTATTTCTTCCCTGGAGTTGGGAGATTTACATGCATGATTCACAGATTTATCTCAGTCAACATTGTTTTTTTTTTGGTAATCGATCACAGTCAACATTCATTGAATGGTAATAAGGTAATGCCATTAGCAGAATCATTTGTTATCTGCCTGCTCTGGCAGAAATTAATTTATAAACAACAAGGAAAATAATTAAAATAAAATCGAAATCATGCTAATGTAAGCAAATTCTGAAATTATAACATTTAAAATATTATATATTAGAAGCTATAAATGGTTTAGGATCTCTAATTCAAAGTTTCGCATTAAATTTTGTTGTTGTTGTTTATATGTAACTTAAGCTAAAAATTTATTTGAATTTTGACATTATTTGTGTGAATCTCAAACATTGATAAAAATAATAATAAAATAATAATAAAATTTTATTTTAAATATAGTACTAGTATAAATTTAAAAAATTTATTACTGCAAATGCATGAAAACACCTAATTCTAATTAACAAAACGTTATATCAACGTCAGTATTAATCATAGCGACACGTCAGTATTAATCATATAGCTTCGCCGAGCCTCAATATAAACCAGCCTCATGTCTCTCACAACATCATCGTTAACCATCGAAAGAGTGTTGTGTAGTCTCTGCAACCATTACATCACCACGAGAAAAAAAAGGAGAGAAGATGCAGAGACTCACGGCTAAAAGAACAGTCCACAACGTTTCCCTTTCCCTCTCGCGACGATGCATCTCCTTCTCCTCCTCCACGTCTCAGACGGCAACGGCAGCTCCCGTCGACGAGTTTCTCGGTAAGCTTCCGCCGTTCGGTTACACACCGCCGCCGTACACAGGCCCCTCCGCCGACGCCATCATTAACACAAGGAAAGAGTTTCTCAGTCCTTCCAATTCCATGTTCTGCCTCTACAAAAACCCGGTAACTTAAAAAAAAAAAACCCAGTAACTTTCCGATCACTATGATAATAAAAACTTATCTTTTTTTTTTCTGATGATAAAAATCTCTCCTTTTAGTTGAACATAGTGGATGGGAGGATGCAGTATCTTTTCGACGAGAGTGGGAGGAGATACTTGGATGCATTTGCTGGTATTGCGGTTGTGAACTGTGGGCATTGTCACCCTAGTGTGGTTGAGCCTGTTATTAACCAAATCAAGAAGCTACAGCATCCTACTGTTATGTACCTTAACCATGCTATTGCTGAGTTATCTGAGGCTCTCGCTTCTAAACTCCCTGGTGATCTCAAGGTAATGATATAGACAAAAAGAACATGCATGTTTTGTTCCAACGTTGCATGGCCGGATCTGGTCAAAAACATTGGCTTTGGCCCCCCCAAAAATTTTGAATTTTTTTTTATATAAGAAGAATAGACCCCCAAATCACAAAAAAAAAAAAAATTTAATGTTTTTAAAATTATGTTTATTATGTTTAAATAAACATAAATGTTATAGCCCACGAAATCTCAGATGTTGCCCTGAAAGTAGATTATTTCATGAGGTTTGGTTGTTGGAATAGGTGGTGTTCTTCACTAACTCTGGTACGGAGGCTAATGAACTAGCACTCATGATGGCTAAGTTGTACACTGGATGTCAAGACATTGTGTCGGTTCGAAATGGGTATCATGGGAATGCGGCTGGGACTATGGGGGCTACTGCTCATAGCACGTGGAAGTTCAACAACGTGGTTCAGGTACTAGAATTGAATTTGGTGTTACTCAGGTTTGGTGGATGAGATATATAATGTTCTGACTTATGTTTTTATTGGTGGAAGACTGGAACTCATCACGCTTTAAACCCGGATCCATACCGAGGTGTGTTTGGTTCTGATGGTGAGAAGTATGCAAGAGATGTGCAAGATCTCATTCAATATGGCACTTCAGGACACATAGCTGGTTTTATTTGTGAAGTTATACAGGTAATAATTCATTTATACTCATAGCATGATCAAGAGTGAATGATTCTATTATTGAATAGGGAGTTGGAGGGATTGTGGAGCTAGCACCAGGCTATCTATCAGCAGCTTATGATATTGTGAAGAAAGCTGGAGGACTGTTCATTGCGGATGAAGTTCAGTCTGGATTCGCTCGCACTGGCGATTTCTGGGGGTTTGAGGCTCACAATGTTGTCCCTGACATTGTTACCATGGCTAAGGTTAAGAGTTGTCCCCACCTTACTTGCGAAAAAAGCAACAGAAAACTGATTTGTGTTTTTCTATGATGATAGGGGATTGGGAATGGGTTTCCTTTGGGAGCTGTTGTGACAACTCCGGAGATTGCAGGAGTGTTGACACGCAGATGCTACTTCAACACCTTTGGTGGGAACGCTGTGGCTGCTACAGCTGGTCTAGCTGTTCTGAATGTGATTGAGAAAGACAAGCTTCAGGTGAATGCGTCCATGGTTGGGTCTTACCTCAAGGGAAGACTCAGTCAGCTTAAAGAGAAACATGAAAGTAATTAAACCTCTCTGTCTCTTATCTCTCTCATGCTCTCTCGTTATAACATTTTGTTTATGGATATGGTTCCTTCTCTAATGTAGTTATTGGGGATGTTCGGGGAAGAGGGCTGATGCTTGGAGTAGAGCTGGTGAGTGATCGCAATCTTAAGACTCCTGCAACCGCAGAGACTTTGCACATCATGGATCAAATGAAAGGTTGGTTGGTTGGTTGAGTTTTCTCTACTTTTATTGTCTCAGGTGAAATTATTTTTGATTTTATTTGTTTACTATGATGTTCTTACAGAACTGGGTGTGTTGGTCGGTAAAGGAGGCTACTTTGGAAACGTTTTTAGAATCACACCACCTCTCTGCTTCACTAAGGACGACGCAGATTATCTCGTGGAAGCTATGGACTACTCAATGTCCAGGATGTGAAGAAAACACACTATTAAAATGGCAGATTAATAAGTTGTGCTTGGAACAACCAAAATGATTGATGAGCCCACATCTTGTTGCTTCTCAATCACTTATATACTTTCATATAATAAAAAACCTTCTTTTCTTATATTTTGAATTATCCTGAAACCTATGTTATATGCGTATATTATTTGTTTGTTAATATTTCTTATACCATATGGAAGCTACTAAGGATTTGTTTTGATTTCTTTGGTATCTTAATTGATATGAACAACCATTTAGGAGTGTAGAAATTTTTGTATATGGATGTTTACTAGCATACTATATACCGTTCATACTAATACAATGCAATATTTGTTTGTAGTTTGAAACTGAATCATGCATCCATGAAATTAGGTGCAACAAACACACAACTTCTTCTTTCACACGCAAGTTCAACCCCCTTAACATTGTTATTGTACTAAAATCAGGACAAAGTAAAAGAGAAAACCAATAGTATTAGCAACATCACACGCCTTCTTAGTTACGTAAGAGAGGAGGCATCACAATGCATAAAGTCCCATATGGTTCCAAGAGCATCGCGAAGCATTTCCATAACAGAACCCCTCACAATGTTCTGCTCCTGCAGACAACAAATGTACTAATCCCTATAAGTCTCACTTCCAAAAGAGATGCATCAATACAAAAGCATGATAATGTACCTGTAACTTAGTGTTGACATCTTTAAGTATCAAGGTCACCTCCCTCTTGACTGCTCCTGTTCCAGTCCTCTCATTGAATCTATCAGTCTCTCTAACCCTAAGCCTGAGAGTCTGGTTTTTGTAGATAGTAGCTCTAACGTGACAAACCTCAAATATTCTGTATCCATCTCCAGATGAAGATTTACCAAACGGCCACCTTAAACCGCCTTTCACGTTTGGATCAACAGTTGCTGAATCCAGCAGCCCCTTAATGTCACTTATCTCCTTCTCCTGCCAACCATAGAAAGATCACACATCATATATAAGTCCAAGAGAGGCATATATGGTATATCCATAAATATCAAGTTCAACTCACGGTGAGAGCAGTCATTTTCCTTTTGGCAGCTAGCATCAGCCTCAAGTCGACACTCGTATCAATGCATGACATATCAACAACAAAATGCCGTACAACATCAAGCTCGGCCTTGTACATACTGAGCCGTCCATCTTCCTTAACTGTACACTTACAGTTGATTGTTTCAGTGGGGCGACTGTAATGCGATACCTGAGAATAAAAGCCAGATACACAAATCATACACCAATGATGTTAATGAAGTCGGCCACATCGGTAGTCGGAGAAATAATTAACTAATATATAAATGAATGATACCATTTTACTTATTGTCAGTTGGTTTGAAATTGAACCCACGTAATAAATCTGAATTTAACATGAATACATCTAAGAAAACAAAACAAGTACCTTCACAGTGTATGTTTCCTTTTCCAAGTCAATAGAGAAGTCATGGCTTGGTACGACCTTAGACATTATGTGTTGCAAGTTAGAAGTTGGGACATCTGTAGAGAACATCTTCTTCAAGTTTTTCTGTGAGAATTCAGCTAGAGGACTAGGTTTCCTCCTGGTTTTATGTCAGAAAAAATAATTTTTTTGTACACAACAAGATGTAGATTAGACCCTGAATCGCTTACTTGCAGAGGAGAATTTTACCAAACCTAGCAACCAATCTCAATACATGTTGATTCTCCTCTACTGAAGTCTTGGCTCGCTCGTATGACAACACAAGATCCTCTTCCACCTTCTCTGCTATTAACAGCCACTGAGCTCTCTCTTCTTGCTCGCTCGCTTCAGTGTTGTACGTTACAGAATTTAGATGACCATACTAACAAAAATAGGCACTAACAAAAACACTTAGCCAAAAGTGTAGATTCTTCGTTAAGACACAAACCTTTTTGGAAGTCGTTGTTCATCAGTACCAAAGGCCTTTCTCCATTTACGCATTCGACAGAATCCGAGGAAAAGGGCACAAGATCAACAGATGCAGGAAGCTCATCCTTGATGCCATTTGAACCAACCAGAAGCCATTTGGAAATGAAATTTTCTGAACATGTAACACGGTTGATTTTATCACTGCTACTCTTGAAGTCATGGTTGTTCTTGAGTTTTGTTACAAGAGAATCTGGAACAGGCGAGGGTCTGTTTGGATCCTTAGAGTGTCGCTTATGTGGAGGAATATAAGACATGTCTACACCTGAAAGTCTGAAACACAACAAAAGAAACAAGATTTCAAGAACAATGATTACTCAGTAGAAATCACATCTTGAAAATTACAGAAACGACCACAAGATAGATCCAAAGAAGCGACAAGCTTAGAAGATCTTAAGGGGAGGAGGAGGAGAATCCTACCTTTCTTCCACTCAGTGTCTTGCCAATGTTCTCTGCAGAAAGTTCTTACGAGTATAAAGTCATCCAACTCCAACAGACTTTTTGCCTTAACAAAGGACTCATCGGTAAATTGTCTTGGTTTCGATGGCCATAATAGCACATGTCAATCTTTCTTTTAATGTTTGACTTGTACGACGGAATCATAATTGAGAAAAAGAGCATTATTATTGGACCAACAAAAGCAGTGGAAAGTAAAAGAGAAACCCATTAGCACATCTTCAATCATTCACAACCAGAAAAAAAACTTAGAAACATTAATGTACCAAAAACACAGCATCATGCAGTAAAAAGGAAAGTGAGAAAATTCAACAGCACTAACAAGTAATAGCTACGGCTTCTAGAAGCCACGCTCTAATGGCTCGTGTACAACAGCTTGAAGTTATGACTTCACTTTCATAGAGAAGGCATTACTATTACTGTGCTAGACCGATCACTCACCATTCTTTTCTAATCGATGTCCATTTGATCCTTGCTTTTGTAGTATTAGGTCAATTGGTTCTAATCGAAACCAAGGTAATAGTGGAAGTTAGCTTGGTTTCATGTGCATTTACATATTTTCGTACTCAATGTGTTGTTGTTTCTTTGTTACATTTGCTACAATTCAGGTTTAGAGTTTTTTTTCCCCCAAATACTGAAATTGCGGAGGCCTAATCCTAAGGAAAACTACCATCATAGAATGTAAACTCAATAAATGAGAAAAGTGAGCAGCATTGATTCAAATAAATACACAAATAAAATTTATTTCAATATTACGAAGACATTAGAATTAGCAAGAAAAAACATATTTAATCACTAAACATTAAGAAGATTGATGATGAACCCTCTTCTTGGCATTCTCTGCTTCATCAGTTGCTTCAACTTGCATTTTTGTCTCTGTTAAATGAGCTTCCGTAGCTTCTTGCTCGTTCTTGGCAGTTAACTTCTTTGTCTTCCAAACCAAAAATTTTGTTAATCAAAATATTTTACTCAAAACCTAAATAAAATGCTCTGAACATGTTCTAGCTTTTGACATTAACAATACGAAACTATTTAGAAGCTTTTATGACACATGAATATTTAAATGATTAATAAAAATATCTATTACAATACGAAGTACTTAATCAATTAAGCATTATACATGAGCTAACCAAACACGTCACATGATCATGATTCAAGAATCAAGACCCATGAGTCTCTGAACCGCATGTTTCAGTGGCTTGAACCACGTACCTGGCCTACAAAAAAGCTTTGACGTAGCTAAGCCCTTCTTGAAACGTGAATTCCATGGATAAACAGCTCGTCTTCACCCTATCCATCAGAGACTCCGACAACCGTCGCGATGGTTTAGCCTCTTGCGTCGGGACCTTATTAACGCTGACGTTTATAGAGTGAGAGATTTTGAAAGCTTGGGCTATAAGAGATGTCTATCTCACTTGCTTTCTCTGTGCTAGAGATTCTTTAACATAAATGATTCAGGAAGCAAACATAGCCACGTTTTTTGTACGTGTTGGCTGTAGATACTATGGACGTGTATTAAAAGCAAGAGGTATTTTATTTTACTCTTGGGCTTTTGGGCTCAAATTGTGGTCGGATCGGATCATATTGCAAGAGACTGATCACTTGATCCACTCAGCACTAATTGTCGGTAGAGTTCACTAATGTTTTTATCATTATTCAAAAACGCTTCCGCGTAGCGGCAAACGCTACTCGCAAGCATAGCGTTTCAATTTAGGCCAATTCGGTAAAAAAAAACGGCAGTTTAATAATCGGCCGCTTAATCACATTAGACGCCGTTAATCCAATTAATCACCAATTTATTTAACTTTAAAAAGTTAAGTCCAACAAAAATGAACCCAAATTAAATTATTCCTGAGTGACTTCAACAAAGGGGGAGAACATGATTATATATATAGTGTCGGTACACGTTCATTACTTCCCCGATGTATCGATGTGGGATATTTTAGAGATAAGCTTGTGTCTTTTATTTAATATTTTAGTGGATTTTTTATTGGACTTTCGAAGTCTTTATATTTTACTATCTTTCAAATTTAACAACTTTGTGAATTATTGTTGGGCTTTTCGATATGCTATATATTTATGTAGCAATTTGTTTTTCTTTTGTTTAAAAACTTTGCCACTAAAACTTTTTATTAGAAATCTAAGTTTTTTATATCTTGTATTACTAGATTTAAATTGTGATAGATATAATTATATGTTTGTGATCTAATTCCGGAGCTTTGACTTGATAAACCTCAAGAGGTGTTTCTGGTTCATGCAAGCTGAGTGATGAACATGAGTGTCAACTTTCCTAACGTTATAAAAATCACGGTGTGGTGCACTTTTTGGGCAACAACATAACGCTCAACAATCAGCAGCTACGAAAACGATTGTTCACACCGAAATCTTAATAAGAAACGGTTTCTAAGTTATAACTCTTAAACCATGGTATAGTGCATTATTTGTAGTGCTACTTAACTCATTGCCACTAGTAACGAAGTTAGTGGAGGCTTACAAATCAAACATGTAATGATTTGTGCTAACAGGAAGAGAAAAAAAAAACAAGTAACCACACCGTGATTTTTACAAACAAATATTGCATTGTATTAGTATGAACGGTATATAGTATGCTAGTAAACATCCATATACAAAAATTTCTACACTCCTAAATGGTTGTTCATATCAATTAAGATACCAAAGAAATCAAAACAAATCCTTAGTAGCTTCCATATGGTATAAGAAATATTAACAAACAAATAATATACGCATATAACATAGGTTTCAGGATAATTCAAAATATAAGAAAAGAAGGTTTTTTATTATATGAAAGTATATAAGTGATTGAGAAGCAACAAGATGTGGGCTCATCAATCATTTTGGTTGTTCCAAGCACAACTTATTTTTTTTTTTTGTTTCCGGTGAATTTAAAACTAACATTAAACAAAATGCATACGAAATAACTCTTTTACAACTTATTCTCATTAGATGGTATTTGTTTCCGGTGAATTTTGTCTATAAAACCAATTACCTAATAATTCCAAATAACTCTTGGTAAATATTAGGAGTGAAATCTTTGTTTTCCAATAAGGGGGGATTTGAAAGAGTTTGAATAAATGATTAATTCAATATGGGTGGATTTGATAGAACTTTTATAATACTAGATACAATAAGGAGAGATTTAAACAAAAACTGGAATTCCCCCATATCCTTAGTACAATAAGCCCCCTAATCTTGTTAAAGCACACAATGAATAAACAGTAATCTTTTTTTGAACAAATAATAAACAGTAATCAAAGGTGTTAAATGTTAATGAAATTTTTTTTTTGGTAAAATTAATAGAAGTGATTAGTCACAATCCTAAGATCCTACTTGGTCCCACACTAGATACACTACTATAAGAGTTTAAATCATCATTTAAGTAATTGATAAACACATAAACCTACAAACTGTTTTAAATTTTTCAGAAAAACAAAATGATACAATTTAATAACGAAGCAAATAGATTAGTTTGAAACCAAGTGGCCACACATGGATTTAATATAGACTTAAATTGGTTTTGCTAATCATATACTCCAAATTATTCACTCCTAATTTGTACTGCTTAAAAGAAAGAGAGGACCTTGTCTACTACCTACTAAAACAGTCAAAAAAATTCCAAGATTCTCCAAAAATGTTTTACAAATCGAATTTTCATCCAAGTTAACTGAACAACAAAAAATTTACACGAGGCAGTGAGAAAGGCATCCTAAAGAATGATGAAAGCAAGCCGCCTCGTTCAAAGTCAAGGCCACAAGGTCTGACCATCTCCATCTTCTAATCTTTTCAACGGTCAAACATTTTACACCTTCTCAGAAACTACACTTTATTTCATCTGTTCCATTAACTGAAAAATAAATAAATAGGAAAATTCACCAATCAGACTGTTCAATATGTTTTATATATTCAGACACAAACAAACATATACATAACATCTCTTTTTCCTCGTCTTCGCTCCCCCTTCTCCCAAGCTTTCCTAACTAACCACTTTCTATAAATATCTGAAACTAGTCTTTCATAAATTATTTTATGTATGGCTGCTTCTTCTCTTCTTACTATGGACAATAACAGAACCAGACAAAACATGAATGGTTCTGTTAATTGGTCACAACAAACCTCAAGAGCATCACCAGCATCTTTAGAAGATCTTGAGATCCCACCAAAGTTCAGATCTTTTGCTCCTTCTTCAATCTCAACCTCTCCTTCCACTTGTTTCAGCCCCTCTGTTTTCCTAGATTCCCCTGCTTTTGTCTCCTCCTCTGCTAACGTTAGCCTCTCTGTTTTAAACTCTGTTTTTGATTCCAATTCTATTCTAATCATTCTTGATTCTGTTTTGTAGGTTCTTGCTTCTCCAACCACAGGAGCTCTGATCACAAACGAAAGTGACCATAAAAGTATAACTGAGGAAGAGAAGACTAACAACAACAACAACAGCCTTAGCCTCTTTGATTTCTCATTTCAGACACAACCATCAGGAGTTTCTGCTCCTACAACAACAACAAACAGTTCTGTCTTACAATGGAGCCAAACAGATACTCGTCCAAACAACAACACTCATCAAGCTGTACCTTACAACGGAAGGGAGCAAAGGAAAGGAGAGGATGGTTACAACTGGAGAAAGTATGGACAGAAACAGGTTAAAGGGAGTGAGAATCCCAGGAGTTACTATAAGTGTACTTACCCGAGTTGTCCAACGAAGAAGAAAGTGGAAATGTCTTTGGATGGTCAGATCACGGAGATTGTGTATAAAGGAAGCCATAACCATCCTAAACCTCAATCCACTAGAAGATCATCATCTTCTTTTTCAACATTTCACTCAGGTGGACTTGATCATCATGGTTCTTCTGATTCATTTGCTATCCAGCAAGAAGATAACGCTACTTCTGGTTCTCTTGGAGACGATGAGTTATCGGTTATCAGCAGAGAGGAGGAAGATTATGGGAGTGAACCTGAAGCAAAGAGATGGTAAGATCATCATCATCACTCTCTTTGACCAAACTTGAATAAGAAGGTTCTAATATGTTTGTCTATGTGTGTGTTTCAGGAAAGGAGAGAACGAGACAAACGGTGGGAGTGGTAATGGAAGCAAGACAGTGAGAGAGCCGAGGATTGTTGTGCAGACAACAAGTGACATAGACATTCTTGATGATGGTTACAGATGGAGAAAGTATGGTCAGAAAGTCGTCAAGGGGAACCCAAATCCAAGGTAATAATAAGACGTAAACATGTGTGGATAATAAATGGTTAGGCGATAATTAGGCGTTTTATAGGAAATTAGTAAAATTATTTTGTTTATGACCGATTTGCTTTGTAAACACCACCTATACCGGGTTTTAGAACACTTAAGGTTCTAAGAATCTGACATTTTTATGTTTTTTTTTTTACTTAATAGGAGCTACTACAAGTGCACAACGACCGGTTGTCCAGTGAGAAAACATGTTGAGAGAGCATCACACGATATGCGAGCGGTGATCACAACCTACGAAGGGAAACACAACCACGACGTACCTGCAGCTCGTGGTAGCGGTTACTCTACAAACAGACTGGCACAAGATCCTTCTTCAGCACCAATTAGACCAAATGCTATTGCTGGTCACTCTCATTACACTACTTCTTCTCAAGCACCATATACACTTCAGATGCTGCAGCACAACAACAACACTAATGCTGGGCCTTTTGGTTACGCTATGAACAACAACATTCAAACGCAACAAAACAACTTTGTTGGGGGTGGGTTCTCTATAGCAAAAGAAGAACCAAACGAGGAGTCTTCCTCCTCTTTTTTCGATTCGTTTTTGTCCTGAAGACAAGGGTTTAACTACTTACTAGTGATCATGCTGATACTCTACTAAAACTATATAGTCCTTAGAGAAAATTATTTCATTTGTTGTTTTTTTTTCATGGCTCATGCGAGAGCTTTCACACGCCTGTAATGTAATAATATCTTTAGTTTTTTTCTTTGTACCATAGAAATAGATAAAAGGTATAATAAAACCAATCAATCAATGTTCACATGTTTTCACTTCATACAATGTATCATCAAAGAACATACACAGTCACAGACCCAACATAACAGGACGTAAAAGAATGAATGACATTTACACGTATGGCAAATATCAACACGGTATAAATAAACGACTGAAGCACATAGATTCAGATAAAAGAATGAGTGGATAGTTTGTAACCGGAGAAGAGAGCAGAGAGAGCTAAAGACACGAAGGCGAAGACAGCCATGCTGATAGCCGAAGCAGCAGAGTCAGTGAATATGTTATCTTGACCTTCTCTGAATCTGTTGGTTAATGGTATAGCAGATGATGCAGCTGATATGAGAAGATAAGCTACAATCTGCAATCACAATGAAAGATTGTTACAACATTTTTGCACCAAAAGATCATAATATTTTTCTTATCAACATTTGAATAGTCTATTCCTTGGTTTTCTAATGAGGCCTAAAGCATGATAATATTAGTTTATGGCAGAACTCGATTTTACCACTGTGCTACCATGGCTTGGTTAAAATTCATAATTTTACGAATAGTCTTTCTCTGTTACCTGATCGCCGGAGAAATCGACCAACATTGAAGTCCGGCGATCGAAGAACTCTCTTTTCGAGAGATATACAAACGTTTGCCACGCAGTGTACACCGTTGAGATGATCGCAATCGCCAAAACGTATCTGAAGGAAACAAGAAACTTTCAAGAACACAGTTTCATATTCGTAATCTAAGTGAATTTTAGAATCAATGGAATCTCACTTGTACTCTTCATAGTCGTCGAAGTTTCTACCGTATCCATGTTTGTTAGAGACCATGATGATGAAAGCAAGGAGAGAGAACAGAAGACACAACCCTCTCGTGATCGGAGACGCTTTCTTCACCAAATCCTCCCTCTTCCATCTCTGAGTAATCGCAGAAAACGACGACATTCCAGACCCCTGCGTCGTCTCCGTCTTCGCCGCCGCCTCCACGTCGGAAGCTTCAACGGGATTCTGTTTGTCGGGATTCGTCATACCGATTCGATCTCCAAAAAAAAAACTTCTCGATCGGAATCGATTATGGTTTCACCTTCTTTAAATGCGAAGAATCGGGGGAAGGAATAACAAACTTGGAAGAAAAGTAAACTATAAATTCGGTTTTATTAGGACATGTAGTTAAGGTTGACGGGGTCGTGTAATGGCGGGAGTGATTAAGGTAATTAATGTGGTTGACAGTTGTTTAAGTTAACCAGACGCGCGATGTGTGGCGCACGGCGCGTGAATACAACGCATAGAAGTTAACTACGTGGCATGCAGTTTGTTGATTGGTGCAGCCACATACGTGGCTTGCAGTTTGTTGATTGGTACAGACAGCGAAGTCTGGGGCTGTCATTGGTGGACTGAAATTATTTATTTATTTTGGGATTTGTGACTTATATTTATTGTTTTTGTTTTTAATTAACATTTTTAAAAGAAGAAAGCATTGAAACCATGTAAATTAAGTCGTTAAAGCTTGAATGATTATATTTTGACCATAATGTACTCTGAAGGTAATTTTTAAATGTTGGTTTGTACTGAAAGTTTAATGTTATTAATTTGTAATACTATATTTTTGCTAAGATATCATTTGAGAAGACTGTTCCACAAGTTCAAGAATATAGTTTAGAAAGTTTATAAGATTTAATTAGATAAATAAATAATGATTTTTGGGGATAAAACACTCAGTTAGTTATATGGAGATGTAGCACCCAATTAAATGATTTTTTTGCAGCAACCATTGTTTTGTGGAATTATTTACTTTATTATCTCTCACAATATAATTATATATCTACCAAATTAATCCAAAATTTTAGATATCAAAGTTTGATTGGAGAGTTTCAAGAATCATTTGGAGATTGTAAACCCTTTCTCAAAAGAGGTATTTGGAGAATGTGTTTCTTTTATATGAAGAATATTGATCATTGGCGTGTTAGGTAAATAAAAGGAAATGAATTGAGAAACGTGTTAAAAAAAATCTAGTGTTATGTTAAACAATCAAAATAGAACAATGCAATTCATCAATAAAATTGACTAAATAATTAGAAAGATGTTTGTTTATGAGCACGAAACAAACGATTTTGATAAGTCCATTATTTAACATGTTATTTTGTGAAATTATGTCACATTTTATGTGTTAGATTTCTTTTGGGCTAATTGAGACATATATCTATGGCATTCTAATTACCAATGATATATTTGTTCAATATCTTGTTGAACTTTCTTTTATTGTTTACATTAATGTTAATCATTTCCGCAATATGTAGAATATATCATTTACAGTCTTTTAGTAATATGTATAATCTCTAAGAAAAAAAACAAATAGCAATTTGTACTTTCGTATGTTGTTTGAAAATCTCCAAAGAAGTTTTCAAAAGAAATCACATTTTCAAAGTTACTAGTTAAAACAAAATACATGTTTTTCCTGTCAATGATCAATGGTCTTCTCGACACATAATACTAAACAATTACTTTGTGAGGGAGTTAAATTAGTTCCAAACTCACAACAATTAATTAAATTTAACATGTACAATCGTTGAACAACTTATAGTTTAATAGAAAATAAGTCAATTTCTTAGTTTTTAAAGGATTTAATGATGAATTAACCTCTTGTCATGGTTAGATATTGAACACAAGACCTTGACTAAGTCTACCACACATCCATAACATGATCAAAGTCAAATGATGAAAACCAATACTAAGTATATGTTTCCTTAACCTTCTCTACTTATCATTTATGTATTTTGTTTTAAGATACTGCAACCAATGATTTTGAGAACATTAGTATGTAATATGGTGATATAAATTATTCCATTGACCATAACCACCACATTAAATCTGCTTAGTAGATATCACATAAAATTGCCGAACTACAAAAAAAAATTAAAATAATTTTTTTTTCCAATTCAATTTTTTTAAGATGATATAGTTTAAATTTGATTAATTATTCTTACCTTTTTTTTAGAGAGAGAGTGCTTTGATTATACAAAATATGATAAAAAGTATGTAAGTTTTGATAAAAGGGTTATGAGAGCGTGGGAGAGAGTCATTACCTCAGTGCTAAGGGGCGTCTTCAAGTCTGACTATGAGTCTTCTTCAGTAAGGTGGAACATAGCCAGAGTTTCTGGTTGCGTTGGAGAGATGGCTAATTGTTGTGTCGATCTTACAAAAAAAACTTTTTTGGTGGTTAGAATTGTTTTCTATTTTGATTGTTTAACATAACACTAGATTTTTTTAAACGCATTTCTCAATTCATTTCCTTTGATTTACCTAACACGGCAGTGATCAATATTCTTCATATAATTGTCATATGCTTGGTAAACTACAAAGTCTTTTACTATCGTTTTGAGCTAACTAACTCATTTTGCTATCTCATTGATATGTTAGTGAAACTAACGAAAAGTGATATATGAAGATTCTAATTAAGAAGCCATATGGGATCCACAGATCCAAAAAATGACTGAAAGAATAAGAGTAGAAGTAATGCAACAAAAGTTTGATGGGTCAAAGAGTATGTAATGTTAATTTCGTCTCAAATATCACTAGATCATGTGAAGAATCAAGTTTTCTTGTTATTTCAGACATCGATCGAAACCTGTCCCCCAACTCTCAATCATTCAATCACTTTTATGAATCGGTTTCTAAAGTTTTGTTTAGTGAGTTTGCTTACGCTTTAACCAAATTCTATCTTGTTTAAACAAAACACAATCAACGAAAAGTGGGTGGAATTGATAACAAAACCGGTTCCAATATTATTTAAAATGAGGCCCAATAACGGCCCAATACCAGAAACAACACTATATTTCATGTCCGAGATACTCTGAATACCCGACCCGATTCCCTCACCAGCGATCTCAGCTCCTCGCTCGCTAGCCCATGGTAGCTCACAAGAAATCCCCCGAATCCCCTCGGCCATTGCACCAACCGATCCACCAACCCTTCTCTCCTCGACGCCAATAGCCTGAAATCAATATCCGCTGGGATTATATGACGTGAACCGCAAGGTTCACCTCAGGAATGAGACTCGGGGAGCGTGAGGTCTAGAACCTTGATTGATCTCTTTATGATCACGGCGAGGAGGAGGTGGTGGTAGTGGAGTCAATTAAGATTCGTTTAACTGGCTCCTGGTTCGCATCAGAGCCATTGAATGATCATATACTCATATGGTTCTCTAACTTCTTTTCCGCTGCGAAGATTCGAATGTCAGATGGGAAAGCTTTGAGAAGTTGAAGATGTTGCCAGCTTGGATTTGGGCTAACATGTGGGCCGCGTTTGATTTTGACCCGGTCTACTTGTTCTGCTTCGAAGTTGCAAAATGATCTCAAGCACGAGACAAACCTGAGCTTTACTTCAAATGGGTTAAGCTTTAATTAGTGAAACCTGGTGTAAGACCATTATTATCGGTATAACTGGTTTTTGAGTTTCTTATTATTTATTTATTTTTTCTTTAAAAAAAAATTAAAAAAGAAATCGCCACGTGTCAGTGGGATCTGCAGACAATACAAGGATTAGGACAAAAGCGATCCTTATTTCATCTTCTTTGTTACCGATTTTTACTCGAAATATGGGGCCAATCACTTTAAAAATCCTCTTGTAACTCCCGGTAATTGTGCTCTAAGAACTTTTGAATAAATTTGAAAGTATTAAACCTAAACCATATAAATAGCTATATTCGACTAAAAATAAGCATCGAAAGCAAACTATAGTTTTTTTACGGACAGGCTATTTGTTTTAAAAAAAAATATTTGTTTTTGAAAAAGAAAAATAAAATCCTTGACATCGACATTACTGAATTCAAACATTGAAGAAAAATTAGTCTCTCAAAGAAGGAACAAACCTCCTATTAATCTAATTTTCTTAAAATGTATTTAGGTTGTTGAGTGTATCTATGGTAAGAATTAAACAATACAAAAGTAATATTGAAAATGTAAAAACATGTGATTGGATCAAGTATTTTAATATTCACTTTTAGTTGTATTAAAGATAATTAACCCCCATAAACTATGATTTTCCAACAAAAAAGAATCATATATATGGAAAGAACAATATAACATGTAGCCCGACGTTGACATGAATGATCAAACATAACAGAAACAAACACTACAAAATTAGTTGATAACAACCCCAACCTAATCGAAGGGTCGTTATTTCAAATAGATATGTATTACAAGGGTATATCATTATAGCTATTGGATGTCTCTGAGTTCCATCTTGTTTTCCTGGAGTGATTAAAATATAAATCTCTGTACCAACCAAGTTTCGTTTTAAAAGTTTAAGATAAGTGGACCAACTAAGTTAACAAATGTAAATTCTACATTTTTTACTTTGCAAAGAAAAGTTGATCAGAAGTGTGGTGAGTGTGCATTATTGAAGTTGAAGGGCATGCATGTGATTATACACTAATTGGTTAGTCATAGCATCTTCCGTACGTTAGTAAGCTTCGCTAATGGTCCCCATTTGATTTTATAATTTGTCCCATGAGATTTTGGGCAATATATAAGATGACAAGTTACACTATCAACACGAATAGAAAGCAGAGATATAGGAACTAGGAAGGATATTCTTTTATTAAACTTAATACATTGAAAACAGTTGTTTATTACAGACGATATAATTGTATGTAGGTTTGGCAATAGGGAGACATGGAACAAGTTTTGGTGACATCGAAGCTGTCGCTATCAAAGAAGATGTAATGAAAGTATCAAATAGCTTACTAACTCATATGTATGGGTCTGAGTAGACAATCCCACACCGCCGCTAATGATTTTGTTATTTCAAAATTCTTCACTTTATCGAAGATATTAACTTTTATGTTAGAGAATTGCAGCTAAAATGCCTTTAAGATGACACCATCATTGATTTTGTATCTTTTACATTATCAAAGAAATTTATATTTATAAAATGTAAATTGCAACTAGACGCCCTTAATCCCTTTCTACGATGTAATGATAATTATGATGTTTATCCTTATGTAAATATTGTGGAAAAGTGATCAAAATGATTTTTTTAACAAATTTAACTCTTGTATATGTAAATTGATATTTTTTTGGTTAAGAAAAATAAGAATAACTATATACATATATTCCAATAAATAAAAGTGAAATTATTTTGTGAAAGAGACCAAAATGTAGGTATAAGAACACGCAATGTAAAATTTTATTCTATAAGAACCCATATATCATATACGTAAAAACTAACGTATGTACATCTAATGATAGGTAAGATATATGATGATGGTGTCTATGGATGGTGGAGAATCTATACATCTAATATTCTAACAACCAACTCTCGTGATCTAGCCAAACTATCTAACAAAATCATACTGCTCTAACTCTTGTTCTTGTTGGTTACATAAAGCAATAATTAGGCGAAAAAACCCTGTTGAGAATAAGTTTCACGGTTTTACCAAGAGACAAACCCATCAAATGATCTTCAAATTTTGAAACCAAGATATATCCAATACGATCAATCTAACTCTCGTCAGTCTTGAGGAACTCAGAACGTCAACAAGTACATCAGCTGCATCAAAGCGTCAAGTACCATGTGTCAATCACACTTCTCATTTTCCTAT
Source organism: Brassica oleracea var. oleracea (assembly GCF_000695525.1). Taxonomy (NCBI): domain Eukaryota; kingdom Viridiplantae; phylum Streptophyta; class Magnoliopsida; order Brassicales; family Brassicaceae; genus Brassica; species Brassica oleracea. Next base: position 50,267,128 of record NC_027751.1, read on the forward strand.
GCACCGAACCAGAAAAAATCTTCTTCACTATCTATATGTTGGGAGAACGTGAAACTAAAACTTCAAACATGTGTATCGATGATATACAATTATTAGTCTCAGATTTTTGTGAAACTAGTTCTTGACTGGAGTTTTATCCATTCATTATTATACGAAGTTAAATTAGGTGTAGCAATAGATAATAATAATTAAACCCAAGCATGGTTTATCTAGAGATGATATACATAGAGAGTTCCCAAAGCTTTTTACTTCTCCACTTTCATCATCGGTGGCATTCTCATCTGATAGGCGCTTGAGCATTTTAATCACACACACACACACACACACATATATATATATATATATATATAAGTTAACTGCTTCTTTTTGAGAAATATAGGTGATCATAACTGCTTTGTTGTCTCTCTTCATTGCCAGAATTGAATATCTAACAAAATTTGGTTTAAAATGTATTAACTACAAGTCTTAATGAAACGAAGGAAGTAAACTATACTTGTCAAAAGTTATATAGGAAAGAAATATTCAAACACTAATCTAAAAGAGACGAATATAATTAAAGGCAAGAGTTGGCAAATATTTTATGCACCAAAGTGAAGTCATATTATATTTGATTTTTTACTATAAGTGTAAGCCTTTCTTTTCTTTTTTGTCAAGCATTTCTATAAGTAGAAAATAAAGTATAAAGGAAACACTTTAGTTAATTGGTTCAGTGACTTCTGTCTAAGATAACTGTGTGGAAGTGTATATATTAAGAAGATTTAACTCATGTCTATACATACATACGAAGAAACAGGTTCCGGGAAGAAAAAAATAGTCCTACACATACATACATATTTTTTAATGGAAAAGGCGAGTAAAATTGTAAAGTAATTGAGAATAATTGTGGTGGACTAATGGAAGTGAACATAAATACGAGGGGAAGGAACATAAACATTCTCCTTGTCTCTCACACTCCCAGACACACATTCGTTCCAGTTTTCGTAGTTACTAACATATCTTTTTGTTAAGTGAAGTGTGATAAATATAATATACAAACATCAATATAAATGAGCATGTGCAGATCGAACATGAAAAGCAGTGAGTCTGGAGAGATTGTAAACGGAGAATGCGATGTTTCAACGTCCGTAAAAGAAGAAACTAGTGGCAACGCCAAATTCTCCGCTGGTCTCCGTCGCATCCCTTTCAACGAGGCTTGTTTCTATCTCCTTCTTGTTTACGTTTTCGTCCACAAAGTATTTTTTGATTAGGTTGGACAATGCTTACTGTTTGATTCATACTTCTCGTGTGTTTTCATTGGTGAAAACTAGTTTTCGTGATTCAAGATCTTATTCACATAATATAGATACGTTATCTACGTTTTTTATACTATACATTTTCGGTCACTTTTTCAGGTTTTGGGGTGTAAATTATATGGAATTCTTGGAACTTGATCTTAGACTGGACTGAATGCCTGCTTTTGACTGTTTTAATAGCAATTTAATGGAAAGTAATGTATCTCTTTTAGAATCAGTTTGAAGAAAACTTCATTATTTTCACTTAGTTAACAAGTATATTGACATCCATTATATGTAACTATTGTCTATGTATATATGATGTATGAATGTGTGTGTGTTGATATTTATATATATGAATAAAGCGTCACTAGTATGATATGCATCTTCGGAGCATGTTTATTGCAGGTCTCTTAGGTAGGTGTTCTTAGCGTAATATAAGATACAATTTCTTAGCTTTTTTTAGTTAAAAGCTAAGAAACTGTATCTTATGTTACGCTAAGAACCCCAACCTAAGAGACCTGCAATAAACATGCTCTCAGTTTCATGGACTGAGATATATGCTTTGTTTCGGGGTTGTACTTACTAAGAAAAGTTTTCTATATATGTTTCCTCATTATATACTCTCTCCGTTTCATATTAAGTGTCGTTTTAGAGAATTTTTTTCGTTACAAAATAAGTGTCGTTTTCGATTTTCAATGCAAAATTTATTAATTTTATACAAAATTTATTAATTTCATGCAAAATTTATTTTTCTATTGGTTGAAATATGGTTAGGTGTATAGGTAATAGTGTTTTTTATAGGAAATGTACAAAATTAATTGTTTTCTTAATCCGTGTGCCGAAACCTAAAACGACACTTATAATGAAACTAAGGGCGTATATTTTTATTAGCTCATTTAGTTAGTACAAAGTACTTTATTATCTTATTAGTTCCATTTTAAATATAATCTACTTACTTTTCATTTACTTTCTTGAAAACTCTTAACTCATTTTCTTTTTGATATCTCAATTATAGTTCATTATATTTTTATGATATATGAATTCTTAGACGATTTTGTGTTTGTAAAGTATTGATATTTCTAGTGAAAATCATAAAATGAAAGATATCTAAGCTGATTTGTTTTCAAAAAGAAAATAAAAGGTGCGTTTTTTAGAACCCATGATGACTTTTATTAAAAAAGATCCTAGAATGTTGGTACAGTTAGTCATTCGCTTTTCTGTCATTAGTGAATTTGATTATTCAGTTCTAAAAGTTATAGAATTTAAACCTTTTTCTCTTCTTTTTGAACTTTCTCCTTCCAGTCCCAGTGGCCATGTGATGCGACCATCTTCCTCGTGCTTCCAAATTGCTCATAATTTTTAATGATAAATATTATTTTCGTAGTATATGTAATATCGTTCTGTTGATCACAATAACAATTTTCTTTAAGCCTACTTTTTTTAATACAAAGAGCGTTTTGTACTTGAAATGTAAAAAAATAGTCAAATACTATATTATACAATTCGTAAATTGGAAATTTATTAAATTTTTTCTCAACACTTGTTTAGTTTTGTTTATAGAACGAGTACTAATGAGTGGGTATATACAGTACCAGTCCTGAGGGGAAGCCATAGAATTATAGAAGTATGTGTTTCCAGCCTTGTTTACGATAAATAAATATTCGTCCGCAAATTTAGCAGAATATCTTGTAGCTCAGTTGGATAATAACCTGCAAATATCATGAGAGGTGAATGGTTCAGTTCTCAAGTCATTTTTCAACATTTTTGTTACCATTTAGTATTTTGGGCTTCCGACCCCCGAGTCAGTGGCGGATGTAGCCAATTTTTTTGTTGGGGGCAAGTTACAAGTAAACATAGAAATTAGAGGTAGAATATAAATATGAGTGATGTATCATATTGACGATGCACAAAGATAGAGATTAAATAACATAAAGGAAAAATAACTAGTTTTTTTTTTTTTTGTTAATGTCAATATATATAATTAGGGCAAATCTCCAAAATAGCACATTTCTAAGTTTATATTATAAAAATAGCACTCAGAAACTAAAATGACCAAAATAGCATTTTATCTTTTGAAAAATTTAAAATTTTTTTATTTTTCAAAATTTGAAATTTTATCCCCAAAATTCCAATTCTCAACTCTAAACCCTAAACCCTAAACCCTAAATCTTAAACCCCACCCTTTAACTCTAAACCCTAAAATCTAAACCCCACCCTTTAACTCTAAACCCTAAACCCTAAACCCTAAATCCTAAACCCCACCCTTTAACTTTAAACCCTAATGTCTACACTAATTTACTATAATGGTATAAACATTTATTTATTTCTTTTGATAAAACATTAAATGCTTTTTTTGTGACTTTTGATCTTGAGTGTTAGTTTGAGAAAAAAAACTTGATTTACTGCTATTTTTGTCTTTTTCTCGTATAATTATCTTTTGCGTCTTTATATATAATATTTTCTTGAATGCGTTTTGCTGTAAGTCTAGAACAGTAAAATAATAAATAGTTGTTCAATAATTAAAAAAACTAACGAAAATGTCACAACTTTTTTTCCATGCAGGTGGGAGAGGAGATGGCATCGCTAACAAAAATAGCATGCCCGATCGTGATGACATCACTCCTCATTTTCTCCAGATCACTAATCTCAATGTGGTTTCTAAGTCACCTCGGGAAAGTTGAACTCGCTGGCGGTGCACTCGCCATGGGCTTCGGAAACATCACTGGAGTCTCCGTACTCAAAGGTCTTTCCGTTGGTATGGACCCAATCTGTGGCCAAGCCTTTGGAGCCAAACGCTGGACCGTACTTAGCCACACGTTTCAGAAAATGTTCTGTCTCTTAACAGCCGTTTCTATACCAATAGCCGTTGCATGGCTCAACATCGAACCCATATTTCTCAGGTTGGGTCAGGACCCCGACATAACCCGTGTCGCTAAGAGTTACATGGTCTTCTTCGTCCCTGAGTTACTAGCTCAGGCCATGCTCCACCCGCTCCGAACGTTCCTCAGAACGCAAGGCTTAACGTCACCGTTGACCATATCAGCGATCGTATCCATTCTTCTACATCCTCTATTTAACTACGTCTTCGTCGTGCGTATGCGTTTAGGTGTTGAAGGCGTGGCGGTAGCGATGGCTTTCAACACTATGAACATCAACGTGGGACTGCTCGTTTACACGTGTTTTTCGGACTCTCTAATCAAACCGTGGGAAGGACTTGCTTTGCGGTCGCTTTTTCGCGGCTGGTGGCCGCTGCTTTCTCTAGCCGCACCAAGCGCTATCTCGGTGTGTTTGGAGTATTGGTGGTATGAGATAATGCTTTTTCTTTGTGGGCTTCTCGGTAACCCTAAAGCAAGTGTGTCGGCCATGGGGATAATGATTCAGACAACGGGGCTACTCTACGTAGTCCCATTCGCTATAAGCACGGCTATTGCGACCCGTGTAGGACACGCGCTTGGTGGCGGCCATCCTACACGGGCGCAATGTACAACCGTTATCGGTCTGATACTCGCAGTAGCGTACGGTTTGTCAGCTGCTGTCTTTGTGACCGCACTTAGGTCGGTTTGGGGAAAGATGTTCACAGACGAACCGGAGATTCTTGGGTTGATTTCGTCGGCGCTTCCGATCTTAGGGCTTTGCGAGATCGGAAACTCGCCGCAGACGGCGGCTTGCGGAGTCTTGACGGGCACGGCGAGGCCTAAAGATGGAGCACGTGTTAACCTATGCGCGTTTTACATCGTGGGCTTGCCTGTGGCAGTCACGTCCACGTTTGGGTTTAAAGTTGGGTTTTCTGGGCTTTGGTACGGAATGCTAGCTGCGCAGATCACATGTTTGGTTATGATGCTTTGTACGTTGGTTCGTACGGACTGGGAACATCAGGTGAAACGAGCGGAGGCACTTACCGCCGCCGCAGCTGATAGAAGTCGTTCGGAAGAAGAAACCATCCGTACCGAAGTCGAAAATGATGATGATTTAGAGACGGGTTTATTACAAAACACAAATGACTAATTTAGAGTTGTTTAAAATTTTCAGTCGGAAATTTTAGCGGATTGTTAATTATATATAGGGTTGTTTTTTCTTTGGGCGCAAAATAAAATACTCAAGATAGATTTGCATCCAAATTGTTATAGCCAATATCTTGGTAAGAGAGTAATAAGTACCATTTAATTGGTTGAGCTAAGTTTTGTTAACATGTAAGCTAGTTTATTGGTTATTTATTAACAAGTTTTCATATGGCTCTTTATGTAAAGTCAACTCAAAACTCTGAAGTATGTAGTGAAGAAATAGTTGCGAAGAAGTTTAAATGATTTACTAAATCTTGACCCGTGCATCCGCAGAGAATTTTTCATTTATTTAATAGATAATATTATGATTTAGTTTGATTTACAAATAGATTATAAATATTTATAAACGTGTTGGCTATTTAAATTGTGGTTAGATGCTAAATTAATCAAAATAACATCTAAATAAATTTGATCATTTTTCCTTCATGGATTATTTTTATTTTGTATTTATTTATAAATTTACCATTTAATAAAGCTGTGGTTATTGAACATTTTTGATAACTGATTTTTGATAAATTTACCATTAACACTAGCTAGACCGGTTTCGGGTCTTGATAAATTTTAATTCAAATAATTAATGTGGTAAGATATAAAATTACAGTGTATAAAACATTAATGTTAAGTTTTTGGTAAGCGAACTTTTGGTAAAATCTAAATGATAAATGTAGTAGTTGCAATTTAAATTAATTATTTGTTTTAAATGCTGTGACATTCATTTGTAAATATTAAAAAAAATTAAGGATTAAGTATTATGTATACTTCTGTTTTAATAGATTAAATATATGATTCATCTGAATGCCTCTGAATTATGTATACAACAAACAATAAGGCCGACTCTCCCAGCCCAGCACAACCCAATCATATATGATATATGTTACAAGGTACACACTTGCCGAAAGTAGCCTAATTCTTGCATAGCTAGGACTGTTTGCTAGAAGGGTAAAATAAATAATATGCGGATTCATATCCCTAACCCGCTCCATGGCGGGACGATTTGGATTGACATATGTATGTGTATATGATCTCTGAGTTTAATATTCTTGAAACCTAAAAACATCTTCCTCTTTTTTGAATCTCCTTCCAGTAGTTTCTTTCAACCTAAAATACAAAACCTTTCTCTCATACCACCATCATGTCCTCCTCCAACGACGACACGTTCCCTCTCGCTGCTATAGTGTCACCGTTGAGGTTGTTATAATCGATACCAACGCACAAAACGCGCTTTTCAATGTTGCATGACTAGTGTTACTAAAACCCATTGCCAAAATTACTTGGATGCAACACCATTTCATTCGATTTAAACCTAAATAGTTGTCTGCGTCGATATACAACGTGTAAAATTCAAAAGACGATAAATCATCAAACCATATCCCTAAATACATCGAACTCGGATATAAATCCTAAAATAATAATCATGTTCACATTTCACAACTCGAAAGGGATAAATCCAAGTGACATCAAAATACTAGGAAACCAGCCGATTGCGGAAATGACATAAAATGTAACTATATGATGTTTGTTTCATAGTTTTATAATCCAGAGTTAAATAGCAATGAATAAATAAATACATATATTATTTAAATTTAAATTTCTAACATAGTTCTTCGATCGAAATGATGCTATTTCAATTCTCCTTTACTTGAATCTCAATATAGATGGATCATTTTTGCTTGGGTCAAATCGGATTCTGGTATGATGACGTTGAATTTATAAACTTTCAACTTAAACATTAACTAGTATAAGATAAATTGGTCAGTATTTCTATACCCCAATGTAAAATTGATCAAAAGATGTTTCACGAAATTTATTGAAACTCCTAACGCATTACACGTATGGAATCTGAACATGCGTAGTAACTATTTGGGCCATATGTATTTAGAGCACCCACGTGAGTGAATCCCATCTTTTCAATTTTTTATTATTAATTTTTTTTTTCTTTATTTAAAAAAAAAAAAAAAAAAAAACTAGACCAATCACGGACCATCACGACACGTGAAGCCCGTGCTACAGTGATGATCTTTAGGAGAGAGGGGTTCAGCCCAGAGAACTTTAGGAGAGAGAGGTTCATGGGATTGAATTATTTTATTATTATTTTATTTTTTATTTCTACGTGAATTTCCTCCATAAATTCTCAATGCGTATGCTCTTACGACAATATAATTTAAGCTGGGCCATATGTATTTACAGCAATATACTTTAAGCTTGCACGTGTTGTGCTCACATACAATATGTTGCATGCAGCATTTCGGTGCCTAATTCTCAAGTTTTCACCGAAAACAAAAAAAGAAGACATAAATCATGTAGCCCCGTAGGCACCGACGTTTTTGAATTAGTTAGTACGTTTTTTTCTTCTTCCTCTTAAACAGTAAGTAAGACTGCACATGAATGAAAACTACAGAAAACTTATTTTGCCGTGTTCCTATAGGCAATAGGCCTATATATCCATAGACATATAGAGAATAATTAACGCATCACCTGACCCAAGGAAACAATAGTTAAGAAAATACTATAATTTTATTGCAGTTTTAAACATATCTAAATGAAGAATAATTAAAAAAAAAGAAGAATCAAAATTATACTAAAAAAGAGCAAAAGAAGCCTTCTTAGCTATGTCATGTAAGCATTAAAAATCAACCAATCAGGATATTATGTTGTGCCATGTCAGCGTTTGCCTTTTCAATCGAACATACCGATGAGATTGCTTCGCCTTTTGATGACCTTTCCCATTTCAATTATGATTAACAAATTAGTTTTATGAGAAACCAAATATGTAAAATAAAAGACATCTTCATTAACCAAAATTTAGTTAAGTCTTTATTCAATTTGCTCACATTCCATATGTATATATTTGGATGTTAAAGAGACAACAAATTTTGATCATGACTTATATTTCAATGATAATATATATATATTAAATATTAAATAAGAACATATTTTCTCAAAATATGGGAAAATAATAGTACGAAAATTAAGTTTTATTTTTTCATAAGCTTATGTTTCAAAATATATATTAAACTATAATATTTTTACTTTTTAAAATTTGAAAAAATATTTCGAATATAATCCGCAAAACCACGATCAGACTTGAGATCAAGGTATTGTTTTACTATATCCATGTTGTATTTTGGAGATTTCTTTTAGATCATTCACTATGGTTTTCACTGTTTTTAATGATTCAATGTATGTTTTTTTATTTTGAATCAGAAAGAACTAGCTCAAAAATTTGAGAGAGTAAAGTCTGTTGATATGCATCTTAAATAGAACCATGATAATTTAAAGCATTTGATTGTGCTCCCATGCAGCTTAGTTGTAGTGATTGAAAGACAACTTTAGACCACTTGGTATCATTAATTTTGTGGAGTAGCATGTTTGTTGCTTTTATAGTTCTTACCTTTATTTTATGACTGAGAGGTTTCTAGAAAGTTTATGTTCTGGAATTTTGTGTTTTTGGAACTACCTGACATATGTGGATGAATAATTTTATTTTCTTTATCTGTTTTTATATGCATCAATATTCAATGAAAAAAAATTGAAATGAGTAATGACCAAAAGTGCAATTGGAAGATTATTTTTATGTATTCTATAAGGTTCCATAAAAGAAAAGACTAATATTTTTGAGAAGAGGCCAAAATTCTTAGTTTAGAGTCATTGTTGGTTTGTATGATTTAAATATCAAGTTCGGGTAGATTTGTGTAAAAACTTTGTTCTATAGTTTGGTTTGGTGTGGACAAAGATATTATTTGTACGTGTAGATCAATTTTTGATTCAATTTTATTTCTATTATAAAACTGTTCAAGTTGGTATTATAATTCAATGATTAGTTGAATCTGTTAAGTTGTGTTCAAAAAAAAAAGTTGAGTCTGTTAAGTTGATGACAAAAAGAAAGAACTCAGTGATTTTAAAGTCAAAATAAAGTTTAAACGAATTATAAATTTTACAATTGTTTTATACAAAGCTAAAAAAATATATTTAAATCATAACTAGGTTTAGTTAATTTTTACTCATCCTACTTATCATCCTATATGTGATTTCCAGTAATAAGAAACAACAAATTGTGAGTTCAAATTATTTTAAATTTGTTAGACATAAATCGATGAATAAATACTAACGAATTTTAAATTTTCTACCAATTTAATAGTTTAAAATCGATTGTATTATATATTCACGAAATATGGTCATATATAAGTGTAAACTTTTTAAGTTAACTAAAAACTATATGAATACCCCGGGCGTAGTCCGGGAAAATCTCTAGTTAGGATAATAAATGGTGTAGTTTGTTATCATATAATTCTTTCACAGAAAAAATGATCATTATTCTACAGTAGGAATGTAGATAACAAAAAATAAACGATTTCATTTTTATTGGTGTCATTTGAATGAGAGTCTATATAAGCTATAATATATGTAAGTAAAATATAAAATGTATCACTGATCCAATTTATCTAGCACCAATATATGAATTTTAAAATGTATCATTCTCATGGTTGATATTTTATAAAGCCAATAAAATAGCAAATTTATCATCCTAAAATAATGTTTTGCTATTTTCGCCAATAAAACTAAAGCAATTTACTATCCTCAGTTAAAAACTTTGCATGGCTAAATAATTTCATTTTAATATATTTTAGTTAAAATTTCTAATGGTTAAGTTTGTTTATTTGTTTGGAAAATATGGTAAGTGTTATTTTTGAATAAAACAAAATTATATTTAAAAAGAATAGAAAAGGCTGCGAAAATAAAAGATAAGAGAAAATATGATTTTGGGTAGTTGGTGATTGCAATTTCTGATATGGCAACTAGTTAGTGATATTTTCTTGTGTGGTGGTGTTTTTTGTTCTCTCTTGCTTTTCAAAGTAACTTTTGACAGAATTGTTGTTCTATCTTCAGCTTTTTACATTGATTTTTTGGTTTTACACGATAAACCACAGTCAACATGGCACTTCTTCAGAAAAAAAAATCGGTAGATTTCATTTGATGGCAGTTTTTTCTTCTTTTATCCTATTTGTCATTGATTAAGATTTTATGTCTTCTTCCGATTTAGAATATCTCCAAAAGACACTCTATAACTTCATATACGAAGTTTTTTGCTCTCCAAAAATGAACTTTAAAACTTCAAATTTGAAGTTTCATATTTTTATTTGCATTTTGGTCCCTACAATTACACATCACATTTATGATTCATAAATATTTTCTTGTTTATTGTTTTAATCCTTATAAAAATTATATCTCATAAATATTTTAAGTTTTGTTTACAAAATTTAAGTTTATACATAAAATTAAATAAAACTTTAAAATAAGATTTAAAGTATTTTAAACTAGATTTAAATAAAAAAAATATCCAAAAAAAACTTAACAAAAAAAACTTCAAAAACGTTACATGAAGACATAAATATTACACAAATTTAAATATTACAGCAACACTAATAGTGAGTAAGTTTGAACCGGAACCTTCAAAATTTCTAAATATTGTCCAATTTTCTGAAGATGGTTGTTGTTGTTGTTGCTGATGATGTCTTTTGTTACAATTCTTTTTTTTATATTGAATATATTCACGAATATTAATATCATCGATAAAAGTTAGTCTTTTAGCAATATTTTATGTTTCTCTTTTACTTTCTTGTTCTTGTCAAATGTATTTACAATTAATAATATCACCCGATTTCAGCAATTTTTATCTCTAATCTACAAATTAAAAATGAGGAAGCCATTTTTACTTCAAAGCGTACTAGTAGATCATATATGCATTACGAAAATCACTTTATGAATGATACGGTATTTTGATTGAAGTTTAATATTAATTAAGTTATTTTGTTTTTAATTTTATATTTTAATATAATATTTTATTAATTAATATTGTTGTAATATGTTTATATATGTGTTAGTTATTTACAAAAGTTTTATGAATTCAAATTAGTTATGATAAATATAAGAACTATATTATAAAATACAAATAGTTTTAAAATTGAGTTTGAAATTTTGCTTTTGGAGAAAAACAATTTTAAACTTCAAATATAGAGTTTTAGAAAATTCAAAATAAAGTTTTTTTTTGGAGATGCTCTTAGCAACCAATTTTTGTGTTTGGTTCAGTTTTATTTTTCAAGTTTAAGTAGAAAATTATTTCATTTATTCATTGTAAAAAAAAAAAAAAAATTATATAAAAGCCTTACAAATGTTAACGTTGTTTTGAAAATTTTGACACGTTGTGTTGTTTCTTATTATCAAAAGCACATACTACATTTTAAATAATCAATTTCAATAAATCGTTATAGATTAAATTCTACCTCGTAAAAGTCTAGTGAGTTGTACAAGTAAAAGCACCTAATTTTACCAAAATAAGACTAGAAATAGTATTACATCCTACCCATGTGTTGAACTGCATTCAATTTTGTTATGTATCAGTCAGATTTTTCACATAGCGACGAACCGTTTACATTCTAGGTGTGGGATGCACGGACAAACCGACATCTTTTCGGGTACATACGGTGAATTTTATATGTAAAGGAAATAAAATATTTTGTGAAAACATTTTTAATCCTTTGATCTGGAGATGTCTAAAAAGCTAAAGTCTATATATCAAAAACAAAAAACTCCAAATGTGTTTTTAATCAGTTTAAACCTTTTTTTTTGACTAAAAATCAGTTTAAACTCATGTTGCTTTTATGTTGAATTATAAGATTTAGACTAAACTCATGTTGCTTTTATGTTGAATTATAAGATTTAGACCATCGGATATATTTGGATGTTCGCTTGCCAAAATTTAGTGGTTATTTCTTGTCCGTCATTTTTTTTTGGATAATAAGGTGATGATTATTTTGCTAGTTTTTAGATTTTAGTTTTTAGTTTTTGGCTTTTAGATTTTAGTTTTTATATTTTGGTTTTTAACTTTTGGTTTTTGTTTTTGCAGTAGATTTTAGTTTTTTGAAAAACATGAATGGTTTTTCTAGATTTTGGTTTCTGTTTTTAATATTAATAAAAAGAAAAATATTAATAATAGTAAAATGTTTATTCTGAAAAAATAAAAAATAAAATACTATTATCCACAATTAATATGTGTTAATTAGTTAAAAAAAATTATGTAAGTTGGATCATGAATTTTTTATTTGTACTAAAAATAAATGAAATTTTGTTTTAAACAACAAACTAGAAAATATTGAATTTTGGATTTCGGGTTTTGGTTTTAGATTTTTTTTTTTTTTATTAATTTTTAGTTTTTCAAAATACTTTTGTTTTTATAAATTTTATTAATGTTTTCTTTTATTTCAAAATTTTCTAACTTATAGATTGATTTTAAAAACCAAACTTAAATTACCAAAAGAATATATAAAAAAAATCAATAAATAATACCAATAGATTATTAACAAAACATGTAAACTCTACATAAAAGTAAATTTAAATACTTACGTTAATTTTACTGACAAGTTTTAGAAATGTTCTTATTAGTTTATTTTTGTACTATATATATTAAATAGATGATTTTTGTTAAATCTGATTTGTTTCTAGTTTTTATTTTCTATTTGTTTTCCTGTATTAAAGCATAAATATAGCAAAATTTAATTAAAATAAAAAATTGAAAAACTGTGGTTAGATTTGGAAGAAACCATAAAAACTTGGATTTTGATTTTTCTTTATAAAAGACAGATATTTGAAAAAACTAGCTTCCTTAGATTATAGGAAATCTATTTCTCTAAAAGTTTGATTGTCTAAAAAATGGTTTTCAGAAAAACAAAAGCCCAAAATTAATTCAAAAACTAGAAACAACCAACCTCTAAAATTCTTCTATTAAAGTATGTGTTAGACTAACGTAATTCTTACTTATTTATTTGAACAGTAATAAACCATAACTTAACCGTAATTTTTAAAAAAATATTATTTCTATTAAAATAAGCATTAGACATAATTCTTACTTATTTATTTGAATATTTACAAAATATGCTCTTTGACCTGTAGCTCTCAAAATGTAACATCTTTGAAAAGTTATTGTTTGTTTTAACAAATAAAATGAGAAAGATGTTGGGGGAGGGGGTGGGTTAAATTCATTTGGGTTTTCTCTTGTTGTTTGGAAAAAAAGTTTTATATGAGTTAAGAAAGATCTCCGGTGTAAAATTTTATTTTTTCTTTCAAAATAAAATAAAATAAAATATAGAGTAAAAAATGTTCTAATTCTATTCTATTTTTTCATTCCATAATAGAGTAATGAACAAACAAAAATAGATTACTCTATAAATGAAAAAAGCATCCCAACAGAGGATGATGAAGGAATCCTACTCATTATTATGCTATATAAAAAAAAAGCTGACAAGACACTAAACAAATGTATCTCTTTTTATAAAGTTTTAGAACTAATTAGAACTTCATTTTCTTAACTTTTCTTCTTTTCATTGGTTACAGATTCTTTTCTTTTAAAATTAAAGTTTAATCAGTTGATAAGGTGAATAAATAATAATAATTTATGGCTTAGAATCTCAATTTGAGGTTTTTATGCCCTCTTCGAATGAGATATGAAATAGATTGAAACATTTTATTCATATTTTATTTTACTCTATTTTAGAGTAAAAACTGGAGAAGAGTTGGACATCTCCTAGCTGAGAGAGAGAGATGTATTTTTATCAAATAATAGTATATCTCTGATAATAGGGTTCTAAAACAATCAATGTATGTCACGATTATAGTTACATTAAAGATATTGAAGAGTTGGTCTCTATGAACACCACCAATGAGTAAGCCTGGGACGGATCGGATATCCGGACAATTTTAAAGTATTCGGATCCGGATCCTTATCCAGCGGATCCATAATTTTACTATCATTATTCGGATCCGGGGTTCTCGGATATCCGGGTGTCGGATATCCTTTTAAAAATTATAATATCCGGCGGATATCCGGATCCGGATTTGGATCTTTAAAATAAATAAAAAATAATATTAATATATATAAAATATTAACAATAATTTAAAAATAAAAATATATATAATGTCTTTAATTATTTCTATGTATAATATTACAAAATTTACATAAAATATATATATACTATTATAAAAATAAAAATATATTAAATAAAATTAATTTTTATATATAGATATTACTATTTTAAAATATTTATTAATAAAACTTACGAATCCGGATATCCGGACTTAAACATTAAGATATTCGGATCTGGATCCGAATTCGGTCCTTCCGGATATCCGGATTTTCGGATCGAATCTCGGATCGAATTTGGATCTTAGATAAAAGTTCCAAGCCTACCAATGAGGATTCTTATCAAAACTTTCTCAGTGCACATATATATATGTAATATATATCTAAATTTTAATATTTAACTGCGGATTTCTAAAAGTTATGGAAACTCAATAAAAAATGTTATCCACATCTATATTTCCATTTTTTTCTTCTTAGCACATTAATTTGTTATCGCTTCTTTACTCACACGGACATGGTTAGATGGCGCGTCGGGCTTAGAAATGCGCTAAACGCATTGACTTTGAAATTTGTCATTTAGATAAACTATGCACATATAGAAACAGAGCTATTTTACATGGTTTAATTTCTGGTTTTGGAGTTAGTTGGGTCTTTAGGTCTGGACTATCCGGATTACCAAAAAAAATGAAAAAATTAAAAAATGAAAAAAGAAGAGATTTCAAAATGAAAATGAAAATTTGATTAAAATGTCAAACGAAAGTAGACGAGAGTTCCTACGTAACCAGGGACCTCTACATTAAATAACACCAACAATCAACAAACTACTCCCTTTCCTCTAAATCGCATTCACATTCATAACATAAACTTTCCTTGTCTATATAAACACTCATCACTTCCCCAACTCTCTCCATCACTCATCACTACACACTTCTCATTTTGCAAACAGTCAAAAGCCCCTAAAACTAAGAAAAAATGGCTGGTCTAGTGAAGTTGGCATGCTTGGTCTTGGCCTGCATGATTGTGGCCGGTCCAATAGCAACGAACGCGGCTCTAAGCTGCGGAACCGTTAGCGGTAACTTGGCAGCATGCATTGGCTACTTGACCCAAAATGGGCCTCTTCCAAGAGGGTGCTGCACTGGCGTTACTAATCTAAACAACATGGCCCGTACAACCCCGGACCGTCAGCAAGCTTGCCGTTGCCTTGTAGGAGCCGCTAACTCCTTCCCTACTCTCAACGCTGCCCGTGCTACTGGACTTCCTAAGGCATGTGGAGTCAATATTCCTTACAAAATCAGCAAAAGCACCAACTGCAACAGGTATGTCGTAATCTCTCTCTGATATATATGAAATTAAAGGTTATTTTAGAACAAGAAGTATATAACAAACATTATTATGATGATTTACATTTTAAGATTATTTGATTGTTAAATAAAAAGTATAAGTTTTGTAATAACTGTTTACTTCCCGGTTTAACCATGTTCTAATGGAAGTTTTGAGTTTTATACCGATGAATATACATTAAAAGTTGTTTGAATGCATATTTGAGTACTTTATAACGGTGTAATGTTTATCTGTATGTGGTTGCAGCGTTAGATGAGCAGCGGTCGGATGAAGAAACTCAAGCGGACGTACGAATCTAATATAATGTATGAGAGAGTACTAAATAAGATGTTCGAATGGTTGTTTTTCTAGTGTTTTAAAATTTCATGTTTTCTCTTCTGTTGTGTCGTTCCTTTACTTTGGTCCTATGTACTATGTTCGTAATCAACGTCCGCTATATGAAGTTCATATCCAAGGTTTACGTTATTCTATATTCTTAATTACTAAAACAAAGTTTAGCTAGTTTCACTGATATGAAAAATTGATAATTAAACATTAAAAGAAATAAAACAATCACTAATATGCAATGCAGTTGAGAAGGAACGGAACATTTTAATTTTAAAGAAAATGAAGTAACGGGACATTCTTAAAGTATTCTACATGTTCATACTTGAGAATTAATATAGTTGAGAGAATGATGGACTGCTTTAAGGAACCATGGAATCCCCTGATTTAGGGCCCTACTTTTTTTTTGTCGTCAAGTAGGGCTGTATTAAATATGTGGTGTCTTTTAAAAAAAAATTGAGGTAGATTTTAGACTTATGACTTATAAGGTGGCGATTTGGATTTTGGACAACCAAATAGAATGCACACCAAGAATAAGATTTCTATTGATATTTTTTGTTATCTTTTCATCCTTGATCGCTAATTTTTTCAGATATACCTTCTTTTGAATTTTTCCTAGAGAAAGAAAAAATGTCAAAATTCTTTCAAAATGCATACGGGTACCAAAAGTCTAGACACACGCATCTGATCAACTTAAGCATCTACAAAAAAAATTATATAATTATAGAGTTTTTTTATCTCCAAAAAATGAACTTCAAAATAAGTGTATTCGGAGAGGGTTAATTTACCCTACAGAGTCATATAAATTAGTTTAGTTTTTATTAAATACTTAACCTTGACTCCATCAAAACATAAATATGACCTCTATCAAATTTAAGTTCAAACAAAGCCCAAAAAATATAATGATCCCCGCATGTAATTTGTATGGCTCCGCAGCAAATATAATTGTTGGAACTGAGAGTTTATCATACTTTTTTTTATATTATTTTGTTTTCGTGTTGGGCCGATCATCTCGTTAAGGTGGTTTTTTTAAAACCAACCCACAATTTCTAGTCAAACCCAAAATTAACCTTTTTTTTTTTATTACTATTCATCAATAAAATTTTCATACTATCCCTATATTTTTGAATTATTAACAAAATTGCCATTTTTATTTAATTTTTTATTAATTTCAAAATTAACAAAAAACCAAATACATCCTAACCATTTCTTCTTATTTACAAAAATGTCATCATCGTCAATTTTTCCAACCACCATGAACCACCATTTTTGAGCTCTAAAGCTCAAGAATTCAATTTTCAACCACTTTTTTCTCATTCTAACCCAAAAAACTTCATTTCCTCTCATCTCCTCTACATTTCCATCTAAAAAACTCTCATAACTTTCATTTTCATAATCA
>NC_027751.1:50286758-50288344 GCF_000695525.1 Brassica oleracea var. oleracea
CTTACATTTTTTAAAGGAGAAGATGAAAACCATGAATCATAATATCTAAAATGACAAGATAACATTGTGAGAAAGACTTGAGAAAATTTTAGAGAGAAAGAAGAGAAATGAGAGAGTTTTTGAAAGAATTGAGAGAATTTTAGGGAGAGGGAAGAGAGTTTTAAAGAGAAGGGAGAGGGTTTTAAAAACTTGTGCAGCCACTTTAGAGAGAGACTGTATTAATTTTGTTTATATAGGGAGACAAAATGTAACTAGGTTAAAATTTACGATGCTGTAGACTTCTTTTGAAGTCTAATAAAATTAAAATTTTGGAGTAGATTTTACTATAACATAGTAGACTTTTTTAGAAGTTCACTATAATAATTTCATTATTGTTGCTTATTCTTTATTATTTTAATAATTTTAATATATGATTTATTAAATTTTTTTCTTTATTTTTTAATAGTTATTGTTTATGATTTCATTTTTTTTATTTTTAAGGAACTTAACTTAGTTTAAATATAATGATCTTTTGTCAAAAAAATTGAAAAATATAGAGTAAAAAGACGTCTTCAAATAAATAGATTTTAGTGTAGGTCTACGATACCCTAAACCACAAATTTCAAACCCTAAATGTTTTGCATGATAATCAAAAAGTCTCAATTATACAAAATATAAACTACTAAACATTAATATGCAGATTTAAGTTAATAAAAAAAAAATTAAAACAAAATCTAAAATCTAACCCTATAAAATCAACCACTAAAAGACATAATATGTTAGAACTTTTTGTTTCTAAAGTATGAATATTGTCTAACACATGATAACCAAATTAGTATATTTTCTTCAAAATTGTTCAATTATATGAAATTTTGATTTATTTACTTCATATTATCTATTATATTGATGATTAGTTAAAAATATCACAATAATTATTTTTATACATTTTCAAAATTAAATTATTAGATCAAGTTAGACTCCAAAATAAGTCTATAAGGTAGACTTCGTAGGAAGTCTATATATATATTGACTTCTTTTATTACGTGTAGACTTCCGAAGGATAAAAACGTAAAATATATTTCTGTTTTTTTGTTTGGTCATAAAGGTTAAATAGTACTTTCACTATCCCTTTAGGTTGGCTTTGCATTTGACTGAGAGTGGAGTACAATTTTAAGTTTAACTTGAATATTTAGGTTGTTTTTAGCAAATGTCATTAACAAGCTTTCACGTGAGTATTTTGTTGAATCCGCCAATCATTATATTTTAAATCTGCTCGATCTTATTAGCGGATGATTAGTTTGGCACGAGCTATCGATCTCATATGATTCTTGAACCCATAATGCTACAATAAATAAAATATATACTATTTAATTACTTTATACAAATAACTATTTTTATCCGTATATAGTTTAAAAAGTCTTACAGAAAAGGAGTACATGTACGTTGATAAAAGGGAAAAATGTATTTTTGGTTTCATTTTTCAGAATATAAAATTAAATAAAATGTCAATCAAAACATATGAGAGGTAATTGGTATTTGGTACTACTACATAAATAGGTCTTCTACATTAAATGTAACCAACGGCCAACTAATTAATCCTTTCTTCT
>NC_027751.1:50288444-50289000 GCF_000695525.1 Brassica oleracea var. oleracea
AATGGGATACTCTCAGTGTTAACTGTTAACTACAGTTTTATTATCAATCATTTGAAAAAAGAAACTAAGCTATGGACGTATACATGTAAAAAAATCGTATTTGAAGTGTTTGTTGTATCTGTATTACTCCATTAGCTTACGAGGAATGTTGTAATAAGATTATGCTTTAAATGTTTAACTTCTCCTTCTGCAAGCCGTAACCAGTTATTGTGGATGTTACATTGATGTCAATAATTTATTTTGAATATAAGTTATAACTATGTGATGATGGCTTGGTGATATTTTTTGTTTTCTTAGGTTTCTTTTGTTTTTCCTATCTTCTATCGTCCGTGATAGTGATGTATATTAGGAGTTTATGATTCATTTTGTTTGTATTTGGAGACTTTTATGTGGAGATCCATGGCATGTTGCGGAAAGCAAAGAAGTATCGTTCTGGTGTTTTATTGGCCGATCAAGCCGCACCAGGACAACGTACGTCGACACAAAGTTCATCGGTCAGATAACCTATGCGTGGATTAGTAACTTTCTATTATCAAAGTTAGCAAAAAAAAAAAAA
>NC_027751.1:50289100-50293934 GCF_000695525.1 Brassica oleracea var. oleracea
CAAAAAAATTTTACTTTACAAGTTGTCCAAACCCATCAATATATTCCATCCGTTTCCGAAAGTAAGATTTTTTTGATTATTTTCTTGTTCCACAAATATAGATTTTCTATATTGTTAATGAACTTTTTTATAATTTTAAAAAACATTAAATTGAAAATATCTGAATTAGTTAAATTTCATTGGTGGAAAGTTATTGTAGAAGGCACTTTCACACTAAACTTGGCAACGTTGTCATCCTCATTACGCATCACATACAGTAACTCAAGAACGGGGCAGCTAGATAAGAGCGCAACTAGAGAAGCCTCGTCTTTATACACCACATAGTAAAGTTGGAGTCTTTCCAGGGAAGGGAGGCAAGAAGAAGTAGGAAAATCCACTAGGATCTTGTGGGAGAGTCTTAGATGCAAGAGAGTTTTGCATGTGTTAAGGCTCTTAGGCAATCTGGTTGGATCTGCGGACCATTGTAGCGTGAAAAATAGCTCTCTCACGCCACGATTAACAGCGTTTTCAACCCACTTCCCGACATCAGCATCGGTAGGACAATGTGGACCTAGTCGGATAGACAGTATTTGGAGGACAGGTGCTTTGTGAAATTCCATTGACTTGTTAAGAAACAACCAAACACTTACTTTCCTTTCTTGGTACGTAAGTACGGGCAGCATCGTCCAGATAAAACGCCATCTCTTAGACAAAATCATGGTAGATACAGCTTCTTCTGTCGGGATAGACAACAGTATCCTCACAAGTAAATCATCCGGCAAGGCACTGATCCTGTCTTCTTGACGTGAGTGATACATTCTTGGTATAAAACGCTTAAATATATTTATGTGTGTTTTATGTTTCTGCTGATAGAGTTTGTGTTCACGAGAGGCCCATAACGCTGAGCTGATAGAAGTTAGCATAACTGTTTTGGTCGGTGCTACAGGGTCGATCAATATAAGCACTATCTTGACTGGCAAATGCTTAGCAAATCAAATACACAATGACCATATTGGTAACAAAGCAATATATAACTTAAACTGCTAGCATATATACTCCTCTTCCTTTGGAAAGCCGTTGCTTGCTTTAATTTTTGCTAAGCATTTGCCAGTCAAGATAGTGCTTATATTGATCGACCCTGTAGCACCGACCAAAACAGTTATGCTAACTTCTATCAGCTCAGCGTTATGGGCCTCTCGTGAACACAAACTCTATCAGCAGAAACATAAAACACACATAAATATATTTAAGCGTTTTATACCAAGAATGTATCACTCACGTCAAGAAGACAGGATCAGTGCCTTGCCGGATGATTTACTTGTGAGGATACTGTTGTCTATCCCGACAGAAGAAGCTGTATCTACCATGATTTTGTCTAAGAGATGGCGTTTTATCTGGACGATGCTGCCCGTACTTACGTACCAAGAAAGGAAAGTAAGTGTTTGGTTGTTTCTTAACAAGTCAATGGAATTTCACAAAGCACCTGTCCTCCAAATACTGTCTATCCGACTAGGTCCACATTGTCCTACCGATGCTGATGTCGGGAAGTGGGTTGAAAACGCTGTTAATCGTGGCGTGAGAGAGCTATTTTTCACGCTACAATGGTCCGCAGATCCAACCAGATTGCCTAAGAGCCTTAACACATGCAAAACTCTCTTGCATCTAAGACTCTCCCACAAGATCCTAGTGGATTTTCCTACTTCTTCTTGCCTCCCTTCCCTGGAAAGACTCCAACTTTACTATGTGGTGTATAAAGACGAGGCTTCTCTAGTTGCGCTCTTATCTAGCTGCCCCGTTCTTGAGTTACTGTATGTGATGCGTAATGAGGATGACAACGTTGCCAAGTTTAGTGTGAAAGTGCCTTCTTTACGGGTCTTATTGTATTTTAATGCCATGTCACCAGATGAGAATGATGTAGTAGATCCCGGTAGGTCTTTAGTTGTGGATACTCCTGCATTAAAACACTTTTACATTGGTGACCATTCAGGAGACTCTTGGTCGATCAAGAGTATGCCTTGTCTCCAGGATGTTTTTATTATTGGTCAGAGCTTCCATGATATGAGCAAGTTGTTAAGATCTGCTTCTGCGGTCTCGTATCTTGGTTTGCATTTGACAGATGAATTGGTAACTCTCTCTCTATAGATCTGTGATCTCATTGTTGCATCTACTTATGTGGTTTCCTTCACCATTGCAGGCTGTGTATTGTAGCACCATCGAATTCCCACAGCTGATACAGTGTACCATAGCACCATGCGACTCAAACTGGATGGATTCACTCATTCTTTTTCTTGGAAATACTCCTAAACTAAAAGAACTTACTGTTGACTATGTAAGTATCCTTTCTAACTAATAAAAAAAAAATCTTAATCTTATTGTAGCACCATCAAATTCTCACAGCTGATAGCAATTGTTGCTTCTCAGAGTTTAACCTATGAACCTCCTGTCGCCTCTGCTTCATGGATGCTACGGTTCCCTGATCCGGAATGCTTGTCATCAAGTCTGGAGAAGTTTGAGCTGAAAGACTATGTAGGAAGAAAAGAAGAGAAAGAATTGGTGGAGTACATCCTAGGAACCTCTAAGTGTTTAAGGACTGTCACAATCTCCTTGAGGTCCAATCTTAAAGACAAAGAGACAATAATGGAGACGCTGAAAGCTATATTCGTAAGGTTCAGTAGCATCTCATTTTTTGTTCAAACTAATTAAACATATATATGTTAAAGCATATTCATGGAGACGTTGAAAGTCATGATGCTGCGTGCTTGTGGAGCAAGAAGCATCATTTTAAACGTTTATTTTCTTTGCTCATCCGTTTGGAAAGGTATACAATGTTGTTATAAACATTCTATACTTGAATTTGACTCTTAATATTCTAACCTTTATTTCATAGAAACAAAAAAAAAAAAATCTTCTTTTGTTTGTGGAGCAAGCAGCTTCATTTTACATTATTTCAATTTACTTAGTTCTTAAGAATTTGATGCATAAAGTATCCTATGGGATTTACGAATGTAAAGTAAATTGAGATGTTGTCAATATATAGATCACCCAAAATGTGTGCGAAGATGAGATCCAATTCACACATACCAGATTATATGAAGATCGTCTTCAGAGATATGTGGCTCAGTTATTCTCTGACTTCGTTGCTTAAACCCATGACCAACCAACAAAGGTTATTGAGTATTCAAATTAGTATATAGTTTTTCTTATACCATTGAACCAAAACAAAGAACAAAACTTAATTTTAGTCTTTGGTTATATGATTGAACCAAGATATTGGTATGTGTTGTTATGACTCTCACTACAGATTCTTCGTTTTGATGTACAGAGAGTGATTGGAGACGGTTTATTGGTGGTGCGGATGGTTGAGAACTTGGCTGTTGGACCAAACAACAGGCACTAAGATTTGTCGTTATAATAACAATGTGGGGAACTTTTCTGTTAAAGGAGGAATGTAGTGAGAGTCTGAAACTTATTAGTTGTAATGAAATGTTGGTAGCCGAGCTGGAAGTTGATCAGATGGCCAGAAGCAGCACTAGTCCAATAGGAGCAAAAGAAAAACGCTAAAAGGGTTTAGCAAACTTGGAATTTCAGTTCATATAAAAAGTGGGGGAAAAGAGAATACCTAGTGAAGTAGCTTGTCTTTCTACTTTTTACACAATCTTCTGTGTTGGCTTCAGGAACTTGAACGCCTGAAGTAGCTGGTTCAGATGTCTCTTACTTCTTCAGAAGGAAACTTGTCATCAAGCTCCTGCAATATGAACTAGATCATGAAAACATCACTAAATACATTTAACGTGGAGACAAGGTTACACTAAAGAACTTAATGAATCCAGTGCACCTGACGTTTCTTGATAATAATAACAATGGAGGATAATTATATTAACCTGAATTTAAAGAGATGATATATGTCCTCCCAGTTCTCATTACATGAGGGTATCTACTTACCAAGATTCGACTTTAGCCAAGTGAACCCCATTTACCAATTACCACCACATGGAACATCTAAACCTAAAAGAAGCTGCATTATCGACCCAATAGCTCATACAAAAGCTGGATATTAATCTCTATGAATGGACAACGAGGTTGAAAGATTGATTCCTATGAATGAAAATGTGATGTATAAATTCTAGACTCTTATCTGGGTGAATATGGTTCCAGGCTTGATCAACCAAGAATATGTCTGTGCCCCATGATTACACAAAGTTTCAACCTCGGACTCCAGCTAAGCCTGTACCAAAAGAATAATGTTTCTTCAGTTACCAATCAAACTCAGTTTTCGACTGAAATTGATATTTTTCTTAAAGTGAACCCAAGTAAGTACCAAATGGTGGCTTAAACTGTGTGACTTATTTGTTTTCAGTTTTATAGACACATTATAATTAAGACCGAAAATCTAAATTTTGCATGATGGAAAATAATCATTATAACTTACACGCATTAACAAGCATCGAAGCAAGGCCATCCAGAATAGTTAACTTAACATTTGATATGATCATTCCAGCTTCTATCAAAATATATTCGTTTATATCCGCCAACAAGGATCTCTATTAAAACAAAAGACACTCAAGAAGTATACATGTAACGGTTATAAAATGATGCCTTCTAATTCCCACTACCTGAAGGTTTTTAAGATTAAGTTTTTGCCTAGTGAAACCCGATCTACCCATGAGGGAGAACCACATGGAACTTCTTAACCTAAACATAAGCATGCATCATCAACTCAATATCTCTTCCAAAAAGTTGAGTATCAAGCTCTATAAACGGAGAACGAGGTTGAAAGATAGAAATTCAATCAATTGGAAACAGAGTAAAGATCTATATGAATGTACGAATAGTTACCTAGACTCGTATATGGATG
>NC_027751.1:50294429-50295317 GCF_000695525.1 Brassica oleracea var. oleracea
TAATATTTTATTATGAAAAATTATTACAGAGCAATATATTAAAAAAGAGCAATATATTAAAAAGTATTCTTGAGTATGTTTGATTTTTCCTAATCTTGATGTCTCAAATAAAGTCTGGAAAAAGTACCTGCAAAATAAGATAGAGTTATGAGAAAAACATAAGATAAAAAAATAAATCATATTTTAGTAGACTTTTTATTAAGTCTACGTAAAGTTATTGTTTAGTAGACTTTAGTTGAAGTTTACACTGACTAAAGTTTTCATATTTAAAAGTGTACATTAGAAAATTTGAAAATATTCTGTTCTCAAAGATATTTCAAAAATAGTTTTTTTTGTCATCCTTGTAACAAAGCAAAAACATAAAGTATGAATCTTTAAATTTAGTTCATTATAAACACAAAATATCGTATAATAAATATATGTAAAGCTTACATTTTTGGGAAGATGATTTTAAAACTTTGGAAGAGAATACCTGCAAAAAAAGATTAAAAATTAAAATCATATCTTGAGTAAGCTTCTAATGAAATATGCTTAAAATTCAAGGCTTGTAGACTTCTTTTCAAGTCTACCAACCCTAACTTTTAAGTAGACTTCAAGTCTACTCTATATAAAAAAAATAGATCTGAAATAAGTTAAATTCTAAAAAAGTTTTAAAAATATAATTTAATAGATAAAATAGTAATAATTAAAGACATAGAATTTGAATATGTAACTTTATTTTAATATAAATACTAGAACACATATTTAAAATCTATAGATGTAAACCTTACATTTTTGGGAGGAGAAGAAAACAACTATAGAAAAAAATAACTGCAAAACAAGATAAAATTATTAAAAAACATAGAAAATAATTAAAGTCATATTTTTGTAGCCTTCCAATGAAGTCTG
>NC_027751.1:50295586-50295787 GCF_000695525.1 Brassica oleracea var. oleracea
CTACAAAAAAAGATAATATTGTTAGAAATAAATAACATAAAAATACATATTTAAAATCTATAGATCTAAAACTTACATTTTTTAAAGGAGATGAAGATGAAAACCATGAATCATAATATCTAAAATGACAAGATAACATTGTGAGAAAGACTTGAGAAAATTTTAGAGAGAAAGAAGAGAAATGAGAGAGTTTTTGAAAGA
>NC_027751.1:50297338-50369117 GCF_000695525.1 Brassica oleracea var. oleracea
GATGGAACAAAGCAGTGAAAGGAGAAGTAACTGCGCTTGAGCTTAGCAGGACATGGGATGTGGTTGACCTTCCTGCAGGAAAGAAAGCTATAGGATGCAAATGGGTGTTCACTATTAAGTACAATGCGGATGGAACAATAGAAAGATACAAAGCGAGACTGGTTTGTTGTGGCAACCAGCAAACTGAAGGAGAAGATTATGAAGAGACCTTCGCACCTGTTGCAAAGATGGATACCGTGCGCACACTGCTGGAAGTTGCTGCAGCAAAGAACTGGGAGGTGCATCAAATGGATGTTCACAACGCGTTCTTGCACGGAGACTTGGAAAAAGAAGTGTACATGAGATTGCCACCGGGATTTCAGTCAGATGATCCGAACAAGGTTTGTAAGCTGCGAAAGTCCTTGTACGGGTTAAAACAGGCGCCAAGGTGTTGGTTTGATAAGTTATCAAAGGCGCTTGAGAGGCTTGGATTTGTGCAGTCTTATGAGGATTATTCATTGTTCTATTACGTGAAGGGAGAGAAGAGTATAAGAGTTCTGGTCTATGTGGATGACTTAATTGTGGCACGGAATGATCTTGAACTGATCAAAAAGTTCAAGAAGAAGTTGAGTGAGATTTTTCACATGAAGGATCTTGGTAAGGCGAAGTACTTTCTTGGCATAGAGATTTGCAAGAGGACCTTTGGGAATGTATCTGTCTCAAAGAAAATATGCATTGGATATTATCAATGAAGCTGGTCTGTTGGGGAGCAAGCCGGTGGCCACACCAATGGAAGTGAATCATCAACTTCTGAGAAATAAGAGTCCGTTGTGTAAGAATCCAGCGCAGTTTCGGAGAGTGGTTAGACGCCTGGTGTACTTGACAATCACTAGACCAGACTTGTGTTATTCAGTTCATGTTCTTTCTCAGGTTATGCA
This sequence comes from Brassica oleracea var. oleracea, assembly GCF_000695525.1. NCBI lineage: Eukaryota > Viridiplantae > Streptophyta > Magnoliopsida > Brassicales > Brassicaceae > Brassica > Brassica oleracea. The sequence continues at coordinate 50,298,256 of NC_027751.1, forward strand.
TGCGCCAAGGGAAGCACATTGGGACACAGCAATGAGAGTTATAAGATATCTCAAAGGTTCTCCGGGTCAAGGTATAATGTTGAAAGCAGATTGTGACTTGCATATACAAGCATACTGTGACTCCGATTGGGCCTCATGTCCGCGAACTAGAAGATCTCTATCTGCATATATGGTGATGTTGGGAACCTCACCGATAGCCTGGAAGACGAAGAAGCAGGACACAGTGTCGCATTCGTCGGCGAAGGCAGAGTATAGGGCTATGTCAGACGCCTTGAAGGAACTTCAGTGGTTGAAGAGGCTGTTAGCAGACCTTGGAGTTCAGCACAATGCACCTATGGACTTGTTCTGTGACAGCAAGTCAGCCATTTACATTGCAGCAAACCCAGTGTTCCATGAGCGTACTAAACGCGTTGAAAAGAACTGCCATAGTGTAAGAGATGGAGTTAAAGCTAAGCTCATTGCTACGAGACATGTGAGGACGACTGAGCAACTGGATGATATATTAACAAAGGCGTTGGGAAGTTCTGCATTTAGTTACTTGTTGTCCAAGTTTGGCGTGTGCGATTTACACGCTCCAACTTGAGGGGGAGTGTTAGGATCTAGAGGGTTCTAGATCCGAATCTATATAAGAGATAAGAACATACTGTTATAGATAAGTCCAAGCAGATATGAGAAGATATTAGGATCGTGAAGTATATATATGATGTAACGTAATACGAAGTAAATAACAAGTTATCATTCAAGTCATTCTCTTGTCTTTCAATATTCAAACATAAAAAAAAAAATTCAAGAGAACTTATTTGACAAAGAGATATATGCTCTTGATCTCTATATTCACATATGATGTATGCGAACGAAGCAAATGTCTCATTCTGAACCTCATGCCTCACAAATGAAAAAAAAAATAAAGCCTCCGATCACATCTATAATTTTGGAGATTTTCAATTCTAGTTCTCTAGCTGCTTTATTACAAAGCTTTTCGTTGAATCGTTCAATGAAATCAGCTTTCTTGATTCGGTGATGCAAGGACAGAAGAACTAGACAATCGCGCCCGCCATCTTCGATTGATAGGAATATAACCTGTATAGTTCCCTTAAAAATCAATAACATAATTTCAAAGGTATTTAGGGTTTCCAAACGCCAATCTCAGTTTGGTTTGGTAATAAACAATGGCCTAGCTAGTAATATAAATTGTTTTTCTTTTCCTCTCTCTCTCCTGATTTCCACTTAATTCTCGGCCCCAGTTGGGATGGATCTATGTAATATATTATAGAACATGCAAAAAAAAAAAAAAAAATTTACTACTTCAATCTTTTATCCCTTCTTTTGAAATTATGCAAAGCAAAACAATGTGTGCGAATGTTTCAACAGACAGCCATATACAAAATTAATAAAATACAATACATCGACCAAACATTATACGTCGTAGATGAGTAATAATGTATGATCTTCTCCATTATACAATAGATAGTCACATGAGTAATAATGTATTGACTGGTTTTCTGTTATTCAACTATCTAGTGTGTAATTGGTTAAGATATAGTTGTTTTTACTTGGTGAAGAATTTATCCCTATACTCTCAAGAACTTTGACCAACTATTAGTACTGCTCCTTTCACGTTTCCTAAGGAAGTCCTACGACACTCCTTATGAAGAAAACCAGTCAATATATATATATATATATATATATATATATATATATATATATGTATATATTAATATCGTTAAAATTAACTATATACCATATTAAATACACAAATATTTTAATTTTAAAATTTTATTTGAACATTTTTTTTTGATAAAAGTTATGAACAAATATTGACGACTTAATAGTTAAATTTTAAATTTTGCATTGATTTTTTTGTTTTAAATTATAAAGAGAAAAAAACTAGGATATCACCAAACCAAGTTTTTGTTCCCAAACTAGCACTCAAGGCTCAAAGTCACAAAAATATGTTTCATTAAAGAAGTAAATATACACTTATACTCCTTGAGTTAATTAATCAAAACCTTAGGGTTTAGAATTAAGGGGTGGAGTTTTGGAATTAGAGTTTAAAATTTTATAAAATAAAAAATAAATACTAAAAAATTGAAAATAAAAATTGAAAAAACAGTTTCAAAAAGTATTTTTGAATTATAAAAAGAAAATTTGAAAAAAAAAATAAAAAAAAAAATTTGAAAAACAAATTTCAGAAAAAAAAATTATAAAAAATTTCGAATCTGAAAACATATAATCTGAAACTATAAAAAAAAAATTATTTTTTTCATTTTTTATTTTTATTTTATTTGTTTTTATTTATTTTTGTTTGTTTATTAAATTTTAAACCAAGGGTATTATGAATATTTTATCCTTTAATGAATTTCATTTTTGTGACTTTCTCCTTCTAGTGTTATTTTTGAGACAAAAACTCAAAAGGTGCTATTATTGACAATTGCCCAATTATAAATAGCAAAAACTAATAAACATCACACAATGAAAAATTTTGTTATCAGTGATTCAAAGTTTTTATTATAAGAAGATATAAATGATCAAAAAAAAATTTGAGCAGAAAAAAAATCTTTAATAAATATCAATATTAAAATCATGATGGTCCGTGTTTGTGGAGCAATCATGATGGTTTTTGTTCAAACCAAATCAGAACCATGCAAAACATATTCATGGAGACGTTGAAAGTCATGATGGTCCATGTTTGTGGAGCAAGAAGCATCATTTTAAACGTTGTTTTTCTTTACTCATCCGTTTGAAAAGGTATACAATGTCATAAACATTCCCATACTTGAATTTGCCTCTTAATATTCTAACGTTTATTTCATAGAAACGAAAATCTTCTTTTGTGTGTGGCTCAGTTATTGTCTGACTTCGTTGCTTAAACCCATGAGCAACCAACAAGGGTTATTTAGTATTCAAATTAGTAAATAGTTTTTCTTATACCATTGAACCAAAACAAGGACCAAAACTTAATTTTAGTCTTTGGTCATATATGGCCGACGGGTTGTATATCGATTTTTGTAGTTTCCTTTTTCGTTTTTATTGGGGGATGGATAAGCTTATATGTATATGGGACTAGTTACGTATTAATATAAAGCCTAATGAATAAATATACAATATATATATATATATTTTTTATATTTATTAGAGACTAAAAAGGAAATACTATATTTATATTTATTAGAGACTAAAAAGGAAATACTAAAGTTATATATATATATATATATATATATATCTGATCAGGACGACCGTATGAATCAAGAGAAGATTTGTTCTTCTTTTTTTTCACCGAATCAATCAACTGCCGATTCTCCTAGGGTTTAATCTGTCGAAGATGGCAGAAATTGCCGAAAATCGTGGTGGTAGAGTTGAAGAGATAGGTTGTGAAGATAGGATCAGTGCCTTGCCGGATGATTTACTTGTGAGGATACTTTCGTCTATCCCGACAAAAGATGCTATTTCTACCATGATTCTGTCTAAGCGATGGCGTTTTGTCTGGACGATGCTGCCCATACTTGCGTACCAAGAAAGCAAAAGCAAAATAAGTGTTTGGTGGTTTCTTAACAAGTCAATGGAATTGCACAAAGCACCTGTCCTACATAACTTGTCTATCCAACTAGGTCGACGTTGTCCTACTGATGCTGATGTCGGAAAGTGGGTTGAAAACGCTGTTAATCGTGGCGTGAGAGAGCTATTTTTCACGCTACAATGGTCCTTAGATCCAACCAGATTGCCTAAGAGGCTTAACACATGCAAAACTCTCTTGCATCTAAAACTCTCCCACAAGATTCTCGTGGATTTTCCTACTTCTTCTTGCCTCCCATCCCTGGAAAAACTCGAACTTTACTATGTGGTGTATAAAGACGAGGCTTCTCTTGATGCGCTCTTATCTAGCTGCCCAGTTCTTGAGTTACTGTCTGTGATGCGTAAAGAGGATGACAACGTTGCCAAGTTCACTGTAAAAGTGCCTTCTTTACGGGTCTTAGTGTATTTTAATGCCATGTCACCAGATGAGAATGATGTAGTAGATCCCGGTAGGTCTTTAGTTGTGGATACTCCTGCATTAAAACACTTTTACATTGGTGACCATTCAGGAGACTCTTGGTCGATCAAGAGTATGCCTTGTCTCCTGAATGCTTCTATTAGTGGTCAGAGTTTCCATGATACATGCAAGTTGTTAAAATCTGCTTATGCAGTCACGTCTCTTGAGTTGGATTTGACAGATGAATTGGTAACTCTCTCCTATCGATCTTTGATCCCATTGTTGCATCTACTTATGTCTTTTCTTCATCATTGCAGGCTGTGTATTGTAGCACCATCGAATTCCCACAGCTGATACAGTGTACCATATCACCATGCAACTCAGACTGGATGGATTCACTCATTTTTTTTCTTCGGAATACTCCTAAACTAAAAAAATTTACTGTTGACTATGTAAGTATCCTCTTAACTAATGAAAATTCTTATTGTAGCTAGCACCATCAAATTCTCACGGCTGCAAGTAATTCTTAATTCTCAGAGTTTAACCGATGAACCTCCTGACGCCTCTGCTTCATGGATGCTACGGTTCCCTCGTCCAGAATGCTTGTCATCAAGTCTGGAGAAGTTTGAACTGATAGACTATGGAGGAAGAATAGAAGAGAAAGAATTGGTGGAATACATCCTAGAAACTTCCAAGTGTTTAAAGACTGTCACAATCTCCTTCAGGTCCAAACTTAAAAACAAAAAGAAAAAAATGAAGAGGCTGAATGCTATATTCCTAAGGTTCAATAGCATTTCATTTTCTGTTCAAACTTAAACGTAACTAATTTAGGTTCCTATTTTTTTATCTACTGTTAAAGTTTGTTATTAGGTTTTGGACACATTTATCTAATTATCAAACGTTTGTTTGCTTTTCTTTGATGCCCTTCTGTGGTTTTGGACACATTTATCTAATTATCAAACGTTAGTTAGGTTCAAAGATTTTATCAAAAAGAATTGTTCAAAGTAAACCGAAGAGGATCAGTGCCTAAAACACGAACCTCCCAACAGCAACAGCACTTCAAATATTCTCCCACCTTAAGTTTCATCCTGTTATGAAAGACTCCTCAAAACTTCCTCGTCGAGCACTTCACGTAACCTAAATGGACTACCTTGGGCTACATACGAATGAAGTCTCCTCTCCTTCGTTACACTCCTAGCAATCAAGAAAGCACTTTCGCTCGTTTCGCTCGTCACAAGATCCACCTTCCAATCGGTTACCTTCCTCAGAACTTCCGTTATCTCCATACTATACGCACGAAACGCCGGCCAAGCGTTTGGTCTGTTTAAAGACCCCACTAATTCTGAAGCTTCTATCTCAAAACTCACATTAGGCACTCGATGAGACACCATACTCTCCACTGCCCAAATCAGACCCAGCCGCTTAGCCTCAAGCAGGGAAGGCACTCCATTGAAAGCTCTTCTACTGTGTAACATGGCATCACCAGAATTATTCCTCACGATCCAACCCATCCCAGCCAGAAGAAGAAGAGTGAGAGTGTCAGTAACCGGTCACACACATGCATCATGCATGCCATGGGCCACGAACAATATATGTATCCAACTTCTTTACAAAATAATTGAAGATAACACTGCATGGGGGTTTCTATATTCACTTTCTGAAGTAGTGAGCAAAACTAAATCAGATCCGAATTACCTTGCATGAAATGTTGGTAGCCGAGCTGGAAGTTGATCAGATGCCCAGAAGCAATAGGAGCAAAAGCAAAACGCTAAAAGGGTTTAGCAAACTTGGAATTTCAGTTCATATAAAAAGTGGGGTTTCTAGTGAAGTAGCTTATCTTTCTACTTTCTACACAATCTTCTGTGTTGGCTTCAGGAACTTGAACGCCTGAAGTAGCTGGTTCAGATGTCTCTCACTTCTTCAGAAGGAAACTTGTCATCAAGCTCGTGCAATATGAACTAGATCATGAAAACATCACTATGAGACAAGGTTACACTAGAGAACTTAATGAATCCAGTGCACCTGACGTTTCTTGATAATAACAACAATGGAGGATAATTATATTAATCTGAACTTAAAGAGAGGATATATGTCCTCCCAGTTCTCATTACATGTGGGTATCTACTTACCAAGATTCTACTTTAGCCAAGTGAACCCCATTTACCAATTACCACCACATGGAACATCTAAACCTAAAAGAAGCTGCATTATCGACCCAATAGCTCATACAAAAGTTGGATATTAATCTCTATGAATGGACAACGAGGTTGAAAGATCGATTCCTATGAATGAAAATGTGATGTATAAAATCTAGACTCTTATCTGGGTGAACATGGTTCCAGGCTTGATCAACCAAGAATATGTCTGTGCCCCATGATTACACAAAGTTTCAACCTCGGACTCCAGCTAAGCCTGTACCAAAAGAATAATGTTTCTTCAGTTACCAATCAAACTCAGTTTTCGACTGAAATTGATATTTTTCTTAAAGTGAACCCAAGTAAGTACCAAATGGTGGCTTAAACTGTGTGACTTATTTGTTTTCAGTTTTATAGACACATTATAATTAAGACCGAAAATCTAAATTTTGCATGATGGAAAATAATCATTATAACTTACACGCATTAACAAGCATCGAAGCAAGGCCATCCAGAATAGTTAACTTAACATTTGATATGATCATTCCAGCTTCTATCAAAATATATTCGTTTATATCCGCCAACAAGGATCTCTATTAAAACAAAAGACACTCAAGAAGTATACATGTAACGGTTATAAAATGCTGCCTTCTGATTCTCACTACCTGAAGGTTTTTAAGATTAAGTTTTTGCCTAGTGAAACCCGATCTACCCATGAGGGAGAACCACATGGAACTTCTTAACCTAAAAAAAAAATATATCAACAAATTACCTAGACTATTTTCTGGTTGTATATGGTTCCAGGCTTCCAGCCTTGATCATGTTCTATCATAGGTATCGACCGACAGTAATAATGTAAATGTGGACGTTAATATCGAGAGACGTGGCATTATTAATTCCCAAGAGACGCACTTACTTTGGAGAAGTTGAAGTCATTACTTTATGTAAGCAAGTAAACCGATAAATTAATGTTCAATTTGGTTTTTGTAAGATAGCACTTTGGTTTGGGCTATTTAACTCACTGGTCCATACGGTGGATCTAGTTAGGCCCAATGATTTCCCATAACAAAAAAACCTCTCTAATTATTTGCTTGATTTTCGGTTCGGTTTGGTTGACTGTGATGTTTCGGTTTGATTTGGTTATATACGACGCTGAAGAAATTTACAAAATAGTTGCAATAAAAGAATTTCTTTCTATAAGGTAAGTTTTTTACTCTAGATAATGAGATGAAGAGTTATCAAATCAAACATAAAATCCCGAGGGATAGTAAATGATCGAGTGCGTGTAAAGACAGAGGATAGTGCGTCTAAATTGAGTCTTCTTCAGTAAGGTGGAACATAGCCAGAGTTTCTGGTTGCGTTGGAGAGATGCTAATTTCTGTGTCAATCCTCCTTTCTTTCCTCGCCAACTTCTCTGCTTTCTTTCTTTCCTTGTCTTTTTTGGCATTTTCTTCAGCCTCCAATCTGGCTTCTTCAGCCATCAGAAGCTCCTCTTTAGCCTTCAAAAGCTTCTCTTCAGACATAAAGAGTTGTGGGCAACAAGAGTTCAAGTACTGAACGTAGCTGAACTAGTCACAAATTCATAATAACATACATAATAACATCTAGCGATCGATTAGGTATACCAAATCGTGTGAATCAGAGTGACTTACATTAGCGATGTCAGCAGCAACATGGAGGTTAGCATTCATCAAAGCTCTGGAACCAAGAAAATTATCCACGAATCTCTCCGTGAATCTGCAAAACAAGAGATAGAGAGAATCTGAATCAAATAAGATGAGAGACTGAAACAGAAAACAAGAGAATCATCAGGATTTAGACAAAGCGTTGACTGATAAGTACGATCTGAATGTACCTCACATGTGCACAATATTTGTAATTTATTTTCAGACATAAATGTTGACATTAGACAATAGTAAAGTGTAGCTAGAAGGGAACATAAAAGTTTATAGCATATCCATTGATAATTTGGAATTGCTTTGTAACGAGTTGTTTTATACATTTGCGGTATATAGGTAAAACATTAAACTTCTTGTTTTTGTTTTGTTTTCTTTGTACTCAACATCAAACTTTCATAACCGACAAATAGCAGGCTTATCACCAGCCTCAACGACGACTCCTTTTGCTGAACCGTCCCACAAAAGTTGCATCAATAATTGACCGAACTTATGTACTATCAAGGCGAAGAAAAAAAACTGACACCAAAACTTGGCTCGTTCTTGTGTAACATATAAGAAAAACACATGCATAAATTACACAATAACAAAGAACTAATATTACTTACAAAGCTTAAAAAAGAAAATTCAATATCTAAACATTTGGTCGAGAATGATGGTAAATGCCATGGCCACACGAGGCTCCATCTCCGATTCAACTATAAGTTTAAAAACATCTTTTCCAAATGCAACTCCTCCGACCATTGCCTCTTTCCTCTTGATCTCAGCTGCTTTCTTCTTGTTCATCCTCTCGTCCAATATTTTGCAGCTTCTTTGGCCGAATGATCCTTCTATCTCGTATAGTAATGTCTTCTTGGTGCTAACCCACGCCAAGCTCCTCCGGTTTGTCATTATACTAACGTTTTTTCTCGCTGTGAATATTGGGTCTCTTTGTGTTTCTCCATCGTACACCATCCAGCAATCTCCCAGGCTCAGTTTCTAAATACATAAATTTAGAAAGGAAAATTCAAGATTAGTTTCATAATAATATGGTTATATATACTTTGAAAAAACAAACATGGTAAAGATTCATCATGTGGATCTATCATGTTATAATAGTTGACCATTTTGGATGATTAAAATAACAAGAATATATCGTTCAAGACTTAGGTTATCAAACGGAATATAGAAACAAAGAGAGAACATGTACCTTGCGGCGGATGGAGAGGAGAGGTAAGCCGGAAGCGTCCATAAGGACGATCTTGTCTTTAGTAGAGTTCATGTAATTGTCAACCCTAAAGACAAGATCTCCACTAGAGTTGTAAACTGTGAATCCATCACAGTTGAAGAGAAGGGACTTCTTCCACACCGTTAAAACGGCTGCTGCTTTACTATCGCACAAGCTCTCCTCGCAAGTGTTTGGGAACTTTGGGTGAACTTTTGTCATCTATTTTCTTTGTTTTTGTCTTGTTTTCGTTTGGTGAGTTCTGATGATTGTTGTTGGAGTAGATGAGTTGATCTTTGTTTGTTGGACAAATGAGAAGAGGTCGTTGCGTGTTTATAAATACTATTGTAGAAAGTGAGAAAGAATGTGATGCTTAAATGAAAAAAATGGTGTCATCTTCTTGTTGTCCACTAGAGAGATATCGTTGTCAGTCTATTACTATAAGATATCTACTAGTCGCAAATTTAGGTACTTGTTTAAAAATATATATTTATGTAAATTAATTGATTCCTTGCAATAATCAAATATTATTAATTGTACCAGCTTTAATCTCACCTAAACTCCAGCAAAATATCATTTAGAAACCTTGTATTTTGTCCCTACAAAATAACGTATGGTTTCACGTAGATTATGCTAATATTTAATCTAAAGTTCTTGTTATATATAAAAGAAAATAATTCATCACTAACTCTAGTTTTTCTAATTCATTTGGTCGATATTTTAGAGAACTTTACCAAATGAACCGATTAATATATATACTGTATATTGTTGGTAACTGCATGGCGTTTTTAAATATTGATAAACTAACTAATTGTTCAAGGCAAATTTAAAAAAAAATGTTTAAAAAATGTTTTTATCATCATTTATTAACGATTCTTTCATGCATCTTATTTTCTCTTCTATATACGTTTTTATAATTTATAGAAAAATATTATTTACACGTCATACATTTGTACAATCTTTCTCTCTATATTTGTGTGTACATTTTTGTTATGATCACTGATAGAGAATATTATTGTCTCAAAAGAAAAGGAAAAGAATCTATACCATGAAAAACCTACGGGCCATAATCCATCGCCATTTCGAGTGCATCTTTTTACAATGAAAAGACGAGTTTCTATATGAAATATACTTCCAACTTTTTGCATTAATAAGGATTTCTGCTGGATTAACGCATTATTCTCGAAAATTTGAACCCATAGGCCAAAGTAATATATGATATATCTTCTCTATGTGGATCAACTTGTAGCATGTTCCAAATCCCCAAACCTGGTTATTGGCTCGATAAGACCAATTATGTTTCATTAATATATTATATATATATATATATATTATCAAGCTTTGAATAATTACCATGGACATTTTGAGCCAAGTGAAAAACATAATCTAGTGGGAGGATAAGAACGGGTGGAAAGCAAAGTTCAAATATATATAAATAAACAAAAAGCAATTTTAAAGTTTGAAACAAGGACATGACATAGAAACGAGTTAAGAAATCGAGTTTTGAACCAATCCTTGGTTTTAATATGATGTATGATGAATAATCAAAGCTTGAGAATAAAATTATGTGGCTGAGAAGCGATCAGCGGTGGAAGAGAGAAGACAAAGCCATCCCAACAAAATTCCACCAATTATTTTATTTTAAAAGTTTAATATAATATTTTCCTTGTGATATTTTTCCTACGTCCATTGTTATAACAAAATGTCCCACTTACGTTGACATCTCTCTTACATTTTTGTATTCATTTCGTTATCTATCGTTTGTTTATAAACAAAAAGATTGCGGTTTATGCGTCATATGCCCACAAAAAGTGATTACGACCTAGAGGTAAGAAAGACACGTCCCACTTTTCACCAAGTGAAGTGATTGATAACTACGTTCTGAACTTGGAACAATATATGTTTCTCTTTGCTTTCATGTATAGTGTATATTGGTGTGAATACAACCTACGTTGTTTCTCCTACCAAATCTGATTCCTCACCTTAGTAGCTGTACCTTAGTGTGTGTGTTTTGTATTATATGATCATTTTGCATCCTACTACATAGTCCGTCATTATCAAATGGGTATTAAGAGCATCTTTAGCTCTAATCAACTTTTCATTCTTTGAAATTTGAAATGCTTCAATTCTATTCTATTTTCATATAACAAAGTAAAAAATGAAGCCAGTTTATAAATGGAATAATGTATTTATTTTATTGTTAGTTGTTTCATTTTTTACTTCAAAATAGAATATGAATAAAATAAAACTCAAATCCGTTATAGGAATAATACATTAGATATATATATGCTATAAGTGAATGTAGTTGTTTGAGCAAATCTATGTAACCTGGTACGTACTACTTCCGTTTCAAAATGTTACATACTTTAGATTTTTCACACATTTTAATAAAACATATTAAATTTGCATATTTTTAGTGATTATTTTTCCATAATTTTAAACCAATAAAAATTCAATAAATGCAATTAAGTTTTTTAAAGTTTGCAATTAGTTAATAAAACATTCATTGAAAATGTAAAAAATAGAACTTTTAAAAATAAATTTTTTTTATAGAATTTGTAACTTTATAAAACGGAAGGAGTAATAGATATCATTCTTATCGTCTTCTACATTGTTAATAATGAAAAAAAACTTACACAACGACAAATGGAAAATAACGTGAGTAAAAGAATGATGTCACACCTCTCTTTACCAAAAATCATATACAACATCCAAGTTTCTTTTCAAAATCATAATATCAAAGCTGATTTTGCAATCATCTTCATCACATTCTCTTAAAAAAATCATTTTATAACCCACTTTTGCTAGCTTCTTCACCCCCTCAGCATTTCTTCTGCAATGCATTCGGGTTTATTTACCCCCCACAAAAAAAATGAGATGCCACTCTAAATCTTTTTCTTTGCGTGTGTGACTTGCTTCTACAGCATTGTCCCCGTGTAATTTCTTCTACTTACTCTCTCTCTCTCGTCAAGGATTCACGTTACAGTCACTCAAGAATCCATCTTCCCTATTCAGATGCTTTCTCCAATAGCTTTTGTACTGTGGGATTCCCATCTCTAGCCACGGCTTCATGTTCCCATTGTAGTGCAAAGTCGCTGCGTTCTTTATCGTTTGGGGTTTGATATAGTAGTCATAACCAAGCCCCGATAGAGCCCATTTGTCGTCAAGAGCATAAACTTTGTCTTGAAACGTAAGCAAGCTTGCTTTCACTGCAATTGCCTCTCTTGGCTCATCTCCACCACTCATCTGCCACACACCCAAAACAAGAAATAAGCATAACGAATCACACAATTTCTCTTTCAGTTTTTTTTTCAGAAAACTGACCTGTTTGTAAAATTTCTGGTATGTTTCTGAAACTCCCAGCTCCCTCCATCTAGCAAGATTAATGACATTCAATCCAGACATCCAGAGACAAGCATTAGCATCAAAACTTCCTCTCTTGAGACTCTTTATCTGACCCAATCTCACAGAGCACGACTTCACTGCGCCGTTCACTTTCCCATCCATATCAAGATCCCAAAGGGGAGACAAGTCTCGCTGGACTACAACGTCATGATCCAGAACCACAACCTTTCTCAACTTTCGAAATATTTTTGGAAGAAGATAGTGAGATCGAGAGAAAATTGATAAGTAGTCTGTTCTATTGTCACCACTTGGGAAGGAGACACGGAACTCTGTAGGCAAAGACAGTTTCATATCAGAATGATCAACCTCCATTTTCTCAATGTTCAATACTTGAATAGCTGCTTGTTTGCAGGGATTCCTGATGAACCATTGTTTCATCGCAAAGTAGTTCTGCTCGTCTGTCAGTACATGGAAAACAAAGTTTTTACTTTCCTGAAACATCAACAATCAACCAAGAATTAGATATAAGGGCTCCTATGACCTCAGTAAAGTAAGCTGGATTTAACACATACCCTTGCGTGTACAACCGTTGAGTTGATCACAACGGAAGATGCAAGAATATTATCGGAGATGATAACAAAGTGAAGCAACGAGGGATCTGAAAACTTCTCACTATCCTCAATATCAACTGAAGCCGACTTGAAATGTTCCACAGTTAGCCTCATTGACAAGCAATGAAGACTCTTAGGCATCGTCTGCACTGCAAGCTGGTAGAGGAACACACTCTGCTTCATGTGGAAACTTGCTTCATCCTCAGTCAAATCCAGGATCTGTCTCAGTTTCTTGTCAACATTGTTACAGTCAACCGGAAAAGACTTGGCCTTTGAAATTACACCTTCCATCTTCTCAAACTTTTTATCAACCCTGGTGGAACAGTTGAAAGAGACGCACAATAAGTAAGATTTAAGGAAATTAGCAGAGGATCTACACATACCCCCAAACTGGTAAGGGTCTTACTGTGGTGGAAGGTCACCATCAGCTGAACTTTCACTGAGAATACGCTCAAACTCTTGGATGTTCTGTTTCATATCCCGAGTCAACTTGCTTTGAGAAGGCATTTTAGCAATACTTGGGTAGTACGCTCTAGCCACAAACAGCAGGTCCTTCATGTGCTTCACCTTAGCATCTTTCATCGGTTCCTTATTTTCCTCCCTCCAGAGACAGTAGCTCCCGTATTTCACTTGGCAAGTTCTCTGACTTTCATCAACACTAACTACCGCCCGGTGAACACCTTTGTACGAGACTTCAATTTTTGTTTTCTGTTCACAGAATAAAACTTTAAGACGAATTGGTGATAGTAACCAAAAAAAATGTATACTACAGAAACCACTTAATACATTTGCAGGGCTTGGGTTGGCAACAACAGCTGGAGACACTGGTACTCCTGCAGATCAATTGAGAGATCAGAATCAAAAATATAACACCGGGGGAGGAATTTTTAGAAAGTGAACCTTTCTTCTTAGAACCACTGATGCTTGTCTTATTCATATCTCTGGAACCACCGTTTATGTCCCTTTTCTAGCGCATGTGAAACAAGAGGAAAATAAAAAAACTTTAATTAACCATATCATGAATACATGAAGCAACCTAATTCATGAATGTATGTATTTCAACTTTCCAGACACATAACACAGTCAAATAAATTAAATCAAATTCACTCATTTTTTTTTTCATGAAGACACTATAAAGAACCAACCTTTGGAAGCAGCACTGGGTTGAGTTTTTGAAGAACCTGATCAACTCTATCGGATACATCTCTCTGCAAGGAAGATCAAGAAAAGCAAGCTAAACGATTTTGAAACCAATCAAAACGACAGAGAGTGTGTTTAACAATTTACCTGTGAATGTTTAGTAGCATTGATTCTGCTAAAGCTCTCATACTGAATCCAAAGAAAGTTAGTTAGAACTTAGAACCAAAATAAAAAAAATCAAAAAATTAGAAAACGCAATGCTTACAGGAGTAGATGGTTGGAGAGTGACGACGAGGCCTGGAGCAAAAAAATAAACGTAGAGAGATGAGAATAGATCTGAAAAACAGAGATCGAAGAGAGAAAGAAGAGAGAGATTACCAGGAGAGTGGAAGCTGTTGTGAAGGCCGAGCAAGAAAGCTAGAGGAACCAGCATTGATAGGATCACAAGAACCATTACTCCTATAACCAGAACTTTCCACCGCCGCTTCCCTCCACCTCCTCCTCCTCCGCCTTTCATGTTTTTTTTTCCGATTTAGATTTCAATCAATCAATGCCTTTTTTCAAATTACGAACCGCATTGGATCCCTAAAACGACGGCGTTTTATCTCCTCGATACAACACTCAAGTGCTGCCACTATGCCCCTGATCGCATCATCCCTTTCCCCCCTTGCGTGTTTGAAGAAGGAAGAGAGAGAGAGACACACCCAACACTTTCCTCGCACGTGTGGAACTGTCTATGCCGTTTGATTATCCCAACCCACTTGCACGATCTATCTCCCGATCACGACACGTGTACTTTTCACACGTGTGGTGAATATTACTATTATTATTTTTTAGTTCGTTTTTAATAGTCTCGCCGGTAAATCCAAAAACTCCGAGCAGGCCTAGCGACATTCGTCACCACCGTCAACGCCATTGACAGCTTATACACTTGGTAATCTCTCTTCCTCCCACTCCTCCGTACTAAAGAGAATTGATTGTGTAAGCATATGACAGTTCTCTTAAAGTCTCTCACTTTTTTTTTTTGTGGGTTTAATCTGCGCTGTATTATTTGTTTATGTGGATGTAACGAAGGAGATGAGTTAAGACGATCGAGTCATCAAAAGATTGAGCCTTTATGTTTCATATGCATTGTTTAATGCTTCTCTGTCTAAGATTCTCTTGTCTTGTCTGTTTGTGTGAATGTAACGAAGGAGATGAGTTAAAAAGATCAAATCATTAAAGATTAAACCTTTATGTTCATATGCCTTGTTTTAAGCATTATCTGTGTAAGATTCTCTTGTCTTGTCTATTTGTTCTAATTAGTTTTCTTTCAATGGTGTTTTTTTTTTCTTTTCATTTGATTCAGTGACTACTGCTACTTTTCGTTTTCGAGCATGTTATTAATCGCGAGGAAAGCTTTGGCCTTGGCGCATAACAAGACTATTCGTTTAACGACGAGGGAAGTGCACTGCTTAAGCTCCATCTTAGCCTCTCCTCCTCTTGTGTCTCTTGACTTGCCTGAAAATTGGGTTCCTTACTCTCATCCTCCATCCCCTGTTGCCTTCGGTAACTCTCCCTCTCCCTCCTCTAGTGTAGTGCATTGACTTCTGCAATCTTAGTTGTACACCTTTTGTTCTCTGTTTACTACAGAGGGTGAACATAAAACTGTGGTGATTGATGGCAAAGCTATTGCAGAGGAGATCAGAACGAAGATTGTTAGTGAAGTGTGGAAGATGAAAAACGATGTTGGCAAAGTCCCTGGTCTTGCGGTTGTGTTGGTCGGCGAACAAAGAGACTCCCAGACTTATGTGCGGAACAAGATTAAAGCTTGCGAAGAAACTGGTATTAAATCTGTTTTGGCTGAGTTGCCTGAGGACTGTACAGAAGGAGAAATAATCAGTGTATTAAAAAAATTCAATGAAGACACATCTATTCACGGCGTTCTCGTGCAGCTTCCTTTGCCCCAGGTGTGTTTCACATTGCTTTTGTGTGTTATATATTGTTGTTGGTATCAAAGATTAGTTCATATGTTATGCCATTGAGAATCTTTTTAACTGTTATTTTCAACTATCATGTAATGAAGTATATTGTGTGCAGCATCTTGATGAAGCAAAGATATTGAATATGGTGAGGTTGGAGAAAGATGTTGATGGGTTTCATCCATTGAACATGGGGAATCTTGCGATGAGAGGGAGGGAGCCGCTGTTCGTATCTTGCACCCCTAAGGGCTGTGTGGAGTTGTTGATCAGAGCGGGTGTTGAGCTAGCAGGAAAAAACGCTGTGGTGATTGGAAGAAGCAACATCGTTGGCCTGCCAATGTCTTTACTATTGCAGGTATTATTAGGCTTTTTGTAGTTACTACAATAAGGTTCTTATGCTTGAGCATTTATATGTCTTTGCTGACATTATTGGGTAGAGGTATGACGCTACAGTAAGCACGGTGCATGCATTTTCAAAGGATCCAGAGCACATTACCAAGGAAGCTGATATTGTGGTTGCAGCCGCGGGTGTGCCTAATCTGGTACGTGGAAGCTGGCTGAAGCCTGGAGCAGTTGTCATCGATGTCGGAACATGTCCTGTTGAGGTAAGAAAAAAAACTAATTCTGCTACAGAAAACCTTAGGTTAGAGCCTAAATAAAGAGACCAAATGTTTGTTCTTGGGTATTGGCAGGATAGTAGCTGTGAGCAAGGTTATCGTCTTGTTGGGGATGTATGCTACGAGGAAGCGTTAGGTGTAGCCTCAGCGATCACTCCTGTACCTGGAGGAGTCGGACCCATGACCATTGCCATGTTACTATGCAATACCTTGGATGCTGCCAAGCGGACATCCTTGTGATAAATATGGTTATCTCTGTCTTATAACTAAAGAGTCCATGTTGTTGGGGGGATTGATCACAAATTGACAATCCCTTTTGAATTTTGAATTTTGAATTATCATGTTGTTACAGACAATGGTTGATGTCTGATATAAAGCTCTTTGTCAGAGTAGAGTTTAATGATTTTGTTGTAGTACCTGGTTGCTAGATAACAGTGGAATGTTTATGTTTCATTGGCGTTTACAAGATGAGGAAGCCATGGTAGTTATGCATGTGGTAGTTGTTGGATGTGGTAGTTGTTGGATAATCCATTTTGGATTATGAGTAGTAGTTGCATGTGACATCAAGGTTGATGGATGAGTGAAAGCAAGAGTTGTCACATGAAAGATCACGAAAGAAATGCTTGCACGTGATTCTTAAAGTGTGAAATAAGAATCTTGATGACACATATTCTTTCCCTTTAATTCAGTTTGGGTTTCATCTGCTGTGCATAAGTTGACACCAAATAAAAATTAATTTAAATTCACCTCCCATAACTTATTCTATTTTTTACTCTAAACTAGAGTAACTCTATAATAGAGTTTGAGTTTGCTCCAATAATAGAAAATAGAGTGATGAACAAAAAAATATTAAATTACTCTATATTTGGACTAAACCTATTTTTTATTAATATTAAGTTACTCTTACTCTATTATAGAGTGAGAAATATAATATCATTGGAGTATTTTTACTCTAAACTAAACTCTATCTTAAAGTGAAAAATATAGTGGAGTTGGAGTTACTCACAAATATAAAGCAACCTCATCTAGATTTTCTCATTAGTTTAAACAGCTTCTATATTTGGAACATATATTGAAAAAACCCATTACTTTTTAGTTATAAATCTGAGTTATTCAATTATATACTGAAAAATCATTACTTTTTAGTTATAAATCTGAGTTATTCAATTTTATAAAAATAACTTTATAGTTAATGAAACCTTAAAATTATCAGATTTTGGTAAAAAAATATATTAATTATTCTTCTTTTTTTATCTACAAAAGTATTAATTCATTATTTTCTAAATCTCAGATTACATTTTGTTTACGAGCCAAAAATAGTAGTTGTTCGTCAATCAAACCGAATTAAAACCGAATAATTTACAACAGAACCGGTTATTTATAATCACCGAACCAGCCCAAACCATCAAATTTCATTTCGGTTTAGCTGTCATCATCCATCTCCAGAGAAAAAAAAAACTAAAATGCGAAAAGCATAAATAGGATTCCGATTCCGAGTCTCAAGTTCCAAAGAGAAGAAACAAACATCCCTCTCCGAGATAGCGATCTTTGCGAACAACGTGAAGGAAAACCAAACGATAAAACGATCCGAGAGCGAAAAAGCATTTTCCTCTGAAAACAAACAATGGTGTGGGAGAAGGAGAAGATCGTCGGAAGCTGTATAATCGGAGGAGCCACGTTCGCCGTCGGAGCTACGTTCCTCCACCTCTTCCTCAAAGGCGAGCTTCCTTTGGGCCTAGGGCTAGGCGCGCGTTTGGTCTCGTTCAGAAAACGGAGGCCCGTTCGCGTCTACATGGACGGTTGCTTCGACATGATGCACTACGGCCACTGCAACGCGCTGCGTCAGGCGCGTGCTCTCGGTGACCAATTGGTCGTTGGTGTTGTCAGCGACGAGGAGATCATAGCTAATAAAGGACCTCCCGTTACTCCTCTTCATGAAAGGTCGCTCTCTCTCTCTCTCGATCTCAATTCATTTGTTAAGGCAGGTCCTGAGATTTAAAGGGAGGTGTAACAAATGGTGAATAACAAACAATGTTCAACGAACCGTTAGAGTAATTAAGCGTTTTATAGGGAATTATTGATTAGGCGGGCACATAAACAGACTTTTATGATGCCCACACTGATTTTTAAAGGCAGGTCCTGAGATTTAAGGGGCAGTAACAAACGGTGAATAACAATGTTCAATACCTAGTAATTAGGCGTTTTATAGGGGATTATTGATTAGGCGGGCGCATAAACATATTTTTTTGATGCCCACACTGATTTTTAAAGGTCGGTCTTGAGATTCAAGGGGGTGGTGACAAATGGTGAATAACAATGTTCAATTACACAGTAATTAGGCGTTTTATAGAGGATTATTGATTAGTCGGGCGCATAAACATACTTTTTTGATGCCCACACTGATTTTTAAAGGTCGGTCCTGACATTTAAGGGGGCGGTAACAAATGGTGAATAACAATGTTCAATTACACAGGAATTAGGCGTTTTATAGGGGATTATTGATTAGTCGGGCGCATAAACATACTTTTTTGATGCCCACACTGATTTTTAAATTGTTTCATGTAGGTCCAATCTTTGGTCTAAACGGGCACATAAACAAAGTCTAGACCAATTTTTAGAACACTAATAAATAATGTGTATATATAAATAAGCCAAGACTGAGGCGAATGTTTCATCTCATTATGTCCAAAGCTGGCTTTGCCTTGTATAACAGTGACAATTACGGATTAGAACTAAATGATCAATATATATTTTTCTTAAATAATTTGGGGGTCAATGATGTATACATATTAACTATATGGCTCGAGAGGCGAATGATTCATCTTTCCAAGAACGCTCTGCCTTGTGTATTTAGTTGTGTAGTATGTTTATTTTTTTATTTTGTTATCTTAGGATGGTGATGGTGAAGGCGGTGAAGTGGGTGGATGAAGTCATATCTGATGCTCCTTACGCCATCACTGAGGATTTCATGAAGAGGTTGTTTGATGAGTACCAGATCGATTACATCATCCATGGGGATGATCCTTGTGTTCTTCCTGATGGAACTGATGCTTATGCATTGGCTAAGAAGGCTGGGAGGTACAAGCAGATCAAGCGTACTGAAGGAGTTTCCAGCACTGATATCGTTGGTATAACTTACATCTGATTCATTTTAGCTCGTATCAGCTGTATTTGTTCGTCAGTTCAGGATGCTTAGAGTAAAGTGTCTTGCTTTTTCATGTTAAGGGGAGATACGAACTGCATCATGTTTTATGTAATCAAGTGCCATGATAGCTTAGATCTTGTGTAATTACATTCAAGTTTATAAATCTTTGCAGGTCGCATGCTGCTCTGTGTAAGAGAAAGATCGAACAGTCATAGTCATTCTTCTCTGCAAAGGCAGTTTAGCCATGGACATAATAGCCCAAAGTTTGATGACGGAGGTTCTTCAGCTGGTACTCGCGTCTCACATTTTCTTCCTACTTCCCGCAGGATCGTTCAGTTCTCCAATGGCAAGGTACGCAAGTCTTAAAGAGTGTCCTCTTCTCAAGTTTAGCTGTTGCATATTTTTTGTTTCTACCATAACTTAGATGTTTGAAATTGTGTATATCTCTATGTATTTCTTAATGATCTAGTAGGTTGATCAGGTAGGTACTGTAAATGACTCTTAATTTCTAATAGCTATGCAAGTTCTGACTCTCGTTTTTTAGTTGTTATAATTATTAAAGAGAACGGGTATCAGCTTTCATCATCGTTATGGGAACACTGTCTGGTTGAGTCTTGGTTCTTACCTTCTGAAACATCACTAGTTCACCCTGTCTTTGACCACTTCACCGATCACCGGTCCACTGGATACTCTTTATGTGTTTATCTATAATTTACCTATTGAGTGACAAAAAGTTGCTTCACATCTCGTTTTATTGCCTATGTTCATTCATGCACGCTAGATTAAACTTAAGATTACACTCTTTGGTTGATTCACTTTTCTCCTCCTCATTTTTTTATCTGGGGTGGATTATGAGTACATGATTATGGTGACAGGGGCCAGGACCTGATGCACGCATAATTTACATTGATGGTGCTTTTGATCTTTTCCATGCTGGCCATGTTGAGGTATAGTACGTTCATTTGGGGGCAGACAATTTAGCCATGTTAACTATGTTTGTCGACTAGTCCAACTAGAATTCCTTAAATATTATTGAGGGACCATCCAGTTTTATTATGCCAATGTTGTTAATTCTTTTTTTTCTTTTCTTGATTATTCAATTGGTACAGATTCTGAGGCGTGCTCGAGAGCTTGGAGACTTTCTTCTTGTTGGGATACATAACGACCAGACTGTCAGGTTCAAGAAAGCTCAACTTTGGCTGTTTTCTTTATAGTGATTTTTCTCAGTTCTTATTTCGTCATTTTTATGCATAAATATATAGCTCTTGTCCCCATTTTGGATTAGATGTGCATAACTGCATCCCTGCTTAAATTCGTCTGACCAAAAAGTGCATGTTATACGTTGATGAGCAGTGCTAGAAGTGGAGCGCGTCACCCAATCATGAATCTCCATGAAAGAAGCTTAAGTGTTCTGGCATGCCGCTATGTAGATGAGGTGATAATTGGTGCTCCATCGGAAGTTTCAAAAGACACGGTGAGCTCCTCTGCTCTTTACTTAATGATAATACACAAATGACTTTCATGAAGAGCTATCTTTGACACTGATTTGGATGATGCAGATCACGACATTTGATATTTCGTTGGTGGTTCATGGGACAGTAGCCGAGAGCGATGATTTTCAAAAGGTAAAAAACCAGTTTCAGATGGATTTTGAAAACAAGGTTTAATACAAAGAGGTGGATATTCACAGAATGTGGTTTGATGATTTAACACAGGAGGAAGGTAATCCGTATGCTGTACCAATAAGCATGGGCATATTCCAAATCCTGGAAAGCCCTCTTGATATCACAACTTCCACCATAATCAAGAGGATTGTGAACAACCATGAAGCTTATCAGGCAAGTTGCTTTTCTTCTACCTCATTCATCTTCTTATTGCATCACTCTGACCAATCTCTAACTTCAAAATCGTTCTGCAATTTTTTTAGAAACGTAACTTGAAAAAGGAAGCTAGTGAGAAGAAGTACTACGAGCAGAAGGCTTTTGTGACTGGCGACTGATAGAATCTTGAAAGCTTTGTAAGAACATCTTCAGGATGTGAATCAGTTTTTATCTTTATCTTATATCTCTGTATTGGCTATAGTAGGATGTTTCTGGATGATACTCCAATGCTCTATATAGTATTACATTTTGTTCTCTAGTTTTTACTTTACATAAAAAGGGCATTGATGATTTTAGTACCAAATGCTTCTTTTATTTTCTTCACGTTTGGGATGTTTCATCTTACTTTCTACTTTCGTTTCTGCGTACTGCAAATATGTTAGGATTGTATTAGGATTGTATTTATTACATTCCATTGTTGTGATTTTAGTACTGCAAATATGTTAGGATTGTATATGTTCAGTATCTGAAGATAAAACGATGAACTTCATTAGAAATGGTGAGGTTGCGTTTCAGACAATGGTGAAACAGCCAAATCTTGTCTCTTTGAAGATGAAATCAGAGAGAGCATTACAGTTTCGAACCACAAATACAATGATAAATTAGGAGAGGTCCCAAACAGGACCAATCTCGCACCCATTGGCAGGAGTTTGGTGGTGCAAATCAGGAAAAGGGCTTGCTGGTCCCATTAATAGCCGGGACAAGGCCTCTTGTGGCCTTCACGTATGAAAGGTATTCACTATAATGCATGCTGAATAATGTGCTCTGGTATCTTGTTAGCTGGATTCGCCTACGCACTGCCTCAGTTATTTCCCCATTGTATCCAGCTTTACGCACCAGCGAGTCTATTGCCTCTATCTTTGTCCAGCCTGCCAAAAAAAAAAGGGGTAGCATACAGAGAGATCAACGCTGCATATAGGTTCAAGTTACAAACTCCTAAGCAAAACTGGTACCTTCATGAGCTGGCACCTCAGGGAGATATGTGGCGTTTCGCTTTATATTAGTCACAGGTTCAGTGAATTCAATGATTATACCATGCGTTCCCACCTTCATAGTCAAATCAGACAAAAACTAAGTGGGGTGCAAATATCAACATGAGGGATATGTGACAGGAGAAGGTTTATCAGATGTGTGGAATGACTAGCATGCTACTACTTGTTGGCCGACCATATTCTTAATTTATGTTTAGAAACATGAGACTAAGATGAAGAGTGAAGACAGTACCTCCCAATCAAGATAATCCTCTGCATCTTCATAATCAGTGAGGACAGACACCGTGCATTGCAGAAACGGCAGTTCTTTCGGTTGGATTGGTGGGAACCTACGATCCCTCAGGGCACTGTGATATTGACATAAATCAAAAAGGTACATTTATAACCAATGACATTGTACAGAAAAAAAAAGAAGAGAGGTAGATTAAGCTAATGGGCAAACGCCAAAGAATATCAAAATGTGTGAGAAGTAGTAAGTAAGTTACCTGGTCAAGGCGTAGTCCTTGAAGCCACTGATCAAGCGGCGTGCTTCAAGCGTACCAATACATCCACGCAAACGAGGCTCCCCACCATTCACAATTTTCTTCCAGGTGACAAACAATGGGCTACAAGGAAAAACAACCACTGGACTATGAGTAAGAAAAGAAAAGGGAATGTTGACATAAATAGTCAATACAGGACATAAAAAAATGGAATGGGTACAAAAGAAGGAAGTTACTGATTGGCGTCGTCAAAGGCAGGTGGAGGAGAGTCTTCATCGTTGTAGTGAGAGACCAAAGTGTCGAAACAGTACACAGCCATCTCTCTGTTCGCCGACGCCATTGTTGTGCTTTTTGAAGAGACAAGAAGGAAAACAAAATTAGCAAGTAGTATAGTGTGAACCTGAATTATCCAAAATCATTTTACGCTTATAAAATCATAAACAGCCGAATAAGAATACAACATTGTGGACTTATATAAGCTTGATTTTCCCGCAAAAAAAAAAAAAAAAAGACAGACTTTCTGCTAAAACTCAAAAAATCGAATTACACAGAGAATAATATAAGCATTATCAGAGGAAAACTACACTAATAATAATATTGATATGTAAAATTGAATAGCGGTGGTCGGTCGACAAGTTACGATTAAGATCGGAGTAAAGAAACTGATCGCTTTTTCAATATGAAAGACACGAACTCTAGTTAATAGAGAGATCTGTAAGAAGAATTGAGAATCAAACAGCTAGGGAAATCAATTGGGTGGGGGGGGGAGAGCATAACCAACACGAGAGAGCGGCGGAGAAAACCTGAAGAAAGCGCAAAAAAGAATCGAAGATCGGTGGTGAATTTGGTTAATAGTGTGTTTACGTTTCAGAAGCAAAGCTTTTCTTTAACACACTGACAATTTGTTTTGGTTGGTGTTGTCTTTTTCTCAAAGAGGACTTTAATAACTCTTTTATATAATGGACTTTAATACTTGGGCCCATTATCCAAACATAACACTAGGCCCCAGTATCCAGAATAACACTTGAGCCCAATAACATGCTATTTTTTATCAAATAGAGTTATTTCAAATATTATTTTTATATTTAAATGTACATAAAAATTTATGCTTTTTAAAATAAAATAAAATCAAGTTTGGTTCTCCAAAATTAGGCATGGACATTTTAACCTGGACCCGAAAATCCGAACCGGAACCGGCTTAAAAATCTCGAACCAAAAATTTACAAGTACCTTTTGGGTCTTAATTTCTTTTACTAAAAAAAAACCGAAAAGAACAGACCCGAATAGACCCAGACCCGAAAAGAACCGATCCGAAAAGACTCAACCAGATAAGAACCGATTTGTACTCGACTTAAAAACATGTATGTCCAAAACTATGATTTTTGTGTTCTATTTTATATATATTATATTATGATTTAGTTGAAATATCTTTTGTTAATAACATTTGTTATTATTTTGTAAAATTTTTTTAACATGAAGTTTTATAATGTAAAATTTACAGTATAAATATGTTTTATTTTAATTATTGATTGTTTCATTTAGGTTATTTTGTAAAATTTTAGATGTATATGGCAAATATAGACTAAATTTGATGAAGTTGAGTATGTCAAGTCTTTTTTAGATCCTAAATACCCGAACCTGGTCCGAATCCGATATGGACCCGAAAAATTATGGATATTTTATGGAAATTTTAATTATAGATCCGGACCCGAGAAGAACCGGTTCAAATCCGAACCGAAAATTTCTTAGTGCTTATTAGGTCTAAATGTTTAGGATCCCAAAAGAACCGGTGGGAACCCGACCTGGCCCGGCCTATCCAAAATGTTGAGATTTGAATATATATTCTCTTCAAAACTTTGACTTCTTCATCTCTGCTGTAAATCATTATTATTATTATTGATTGGAGTCGCTTTACTCTTGTTTTCTATATGCCAACTATAATATTTCCCCTAGTATTTTTGTGGTCCGGGCTTCAGGGGGGTACCAGTACTTACCATGCATAGTCGTATTCTGAAAAGATGTGTTAAAACAACGTGACAATATTCTAATTTAATTTCTAACTGCACATACCAAACTACACTTAAGGACAAAAGCCAAAAAGTCCTAGAAGAACAAAACATTTTCTCGTCTCACGCGTCGTGACACTTGCAATTAGCCACCAAATCAACCATATACATGTATATCTACTACGTGTTTTCATGCACCATGCACAATAATAGATTTTAAATTTTAATTATATTTAAAAACGAAATTTTATTAGTGTTGTAAATTATCCTATTTTTTTACTAATATGTTAATATAAATTTGATTTATTAAACATAAAATTAAGATAAAAATATTTTGTTTATTTTCAATTATATTTAAGAAAATATATGTATATATTTATAATTATAATTTTAGACAAAATTTTAACTATTTTTTGATTAAATACATCAAACCAACTTATATAAAATGAATAAAAAATTTGATATAAATTTAAATAACTAAAAATTATTTATAAAATTTGTATATATATAAAATAAACTAATGATATTACGCTTAAAAATTGTAACTTTTAATTTTTTGGATATTTTAGTAATAAAATTGTTAATTATATAAAAATAATTAAATAATATATCAAAATTTGTAATGTCATTTTTGAATATAATTATTTGAAAGGCTCAGAAACACGTTTTGAAAAGATACAAAACATGTTCAGAAGGGTTCAAAAATATGTTCAAAAGAGCTCGAAAACATGTTTTGAAGGGCTCAAAAACATTTTTTATAGGGCTCAAAAAAATTAAAGGGTTCAGAAACAATTTTAAAACATGTTTCAAGTTCTGAAAGGATGAAAAACAGTTTATGCAGGGTCCGAAAACAAATAACTTTTAGAATTCCTCGAGTGATGTCTTGCAATTCCTCGAATGATCTCGAGTGTCATCACTCGAGTAACTCCAGTCACTCGTTATAAAGCCATAAAACAAAATTTGACTTTCTTTTTTGTTAATATTTTTTTTTCAAATTACTTCATTATCAAAAAGGCAATATCTTTCACATAAATATATATATATATATATACATTTAAAATTTGGAGTTTCTAGTGCACAAATATCGAGAGGGATACAAAAAAATTCTAAACTACCGCCAAAAACATTTCTTTCCAAAAACACTTGCTCTCCTGTCTCCTCCTTCAAACACACAATCTCTCTCGGGATCTTCACCCCTTAATCCTTTCTAGGGTTTCCCAGCCTCGTCAAAACTCCCTTCTACACGGCGGCGCCGGCGGAAAAACAAGAAAATGTCTCTTTCTTCAACCACCAACACCACCACTTGCACTTCCCTCCTCCAAGAACTACAGGTCCTCATTTGATTCCGACGATTCATTTGATAACGCAATCGAATCCCAATTTCGAATTTTTCCGTAGGGTTCACGCTTCTGATCAGATTCAATTGAGCAAGAAAGATTTGTTTTTTTTTTTTTAATGCAGATCATATGGGATGAGATTGGCGAAGGTTACAGCGAGAGAGACGAGATGCTGCTTGAACTCGAGCAAGAGTGTCTCGACATATACAACAAGAAAGTTGACAAGACTCGCAAGCACAGAGCTGAGCTGCAACGATCCTTAGCTCAGTCTGAAGCTGAGATCGCCACCCTCATGTCTGCGCTCGGTGAACAAGCCTCGTTCTCGAAGAAAGAAGGCTCTTTGAAGGAGCAGATCTCTTCTGTGAAGCCTGTGTTGGAAGAACTGATGGTGAAAAAGGATCTGAGATGGAGACAAGTGTCTGAGATAGTGACTCAGATAGCAGAGATCTCTTGTAACATCGCTGGGAATGATTCTCCTCTTAGCTCTGGTTTAGAAGTTGATGGAAGCGACTTGACTAAAAGAAAGTTGGATGAGCTTAGAGCACATCTTCAGGATCTTCGCAATGAAAAGGTGTTTTTATACTTTATATGTTACAAAGAGTTTTATGATTTATGTGTGTTTATCATTTTTCTTTTTTTTTCGATTTTCAGGCTGTTCGGCTGAAGAAAGTGAACTCTTATATCAGTGCTGTCCACGAGTTGTCGGAGATTCTTTCATTCGATTTCTCTAAGGCGTTGGGTAATGTCCATAAAAGCCTTACCGGGGCTTCGAAAAGCATTAGTAATGATACGCTTGCTAGATTGACAGAGCTTGTAGAGTCTCTGAAGAAAGAGAAGCGTCAGAGGCTGCTTAAGGTGAAGCAAAACAATACTTTCCCAACTGTTTGGAAAAACTAGTAGGGATTGATGCCTTGAGAGATTCTTGTTTATTTCAGCTACAAGGTTTGGGAAGAACCATGCAAGAGCTGTGGAGTCTGATGGAAACAACTACGGATGAGAGGAGAAGATTTGACAATTTGAGTGTGTTGCTTTCTGTTCAAGCTGATGATGCCTTGGGAAAAGGATGCCTCGGTCTTGACATTGTCCGAGAGGTAATGTGATCATATTCATTTGTTCTCATCTGTCTGAGTCAGCGAGTATCAAACTTTTTCTTAACTCTTTAACATTTTGGTCATAGGCTGAAGATGAAGTGAAAAGACTGAATGCCCTGAAGTCCAGCAAGATGAAGGAGTTGGTTCTGAAGAGGCATTATGAACTAGAAGAAATCTGCAGAGAGGTTCATATGGATTTCAACAGCGATGCTGCAAGACAGAGTCTTATCGACGTCATTGATTCTGGTACCATACATATTCCTCTAGAGTAGGCTGACTAATTAATTAAGTACAAATTATTTTCTGACTAATGTGAAAGTACGATGGTTTAAAATTATATATTTCGTTGGGTGTGCAGTGACGAAGGTTTCCTTTGCAGGTGATGCTGATCTGTCTGATATTCTGGAAAGCCTAGATGAGCAGATCGAGAAGGCAAAAGAAGAAGCTTCAAGCAGAAAGGAAATTTTAGACAAAGTTGAAAAGTTGAAGCACGCAAAGGAAGAAGAAAAATGGCTTGATGATTATGAAAAGGTGAATACCACCCACATACTGTTTTAAATTTCTCTTTTATTAAAGTAGGTCAAGAGAAGATTTGTAGACCTTGGAGGCTTGAAGCTGACTGTCAGCATTTGTCTGATGAAAATATTTCAAGTCTTAGTGTTAACTGCAGCCTGCAACTACTAGAGAGAATCACACCTATCTCTAGAGATTGTTTTGTGTAGTTTTAATGTTATAGAGAATCTAAGTTTGTGTGAATTTCCTGCAACCTAGCTTTGTATACGTATGTGATATTGATTGTTTCTTCTAATTTGCCTTCTTAACAGGATGAGAACCGCTTCAGTGCTGTAAGAGGAGCGCACAAAAATTTAAAACGCGCGGAGAAAGCTAGGAGCCTTATCAGCAAAATTCCTGGTGAGTCTTTTTATACATGCACTACTTGGTTAATGCAAGTAAGCCTGACTTCAGTATGATGCTTTCTAGAAACAATACTCTGTAACTAGATATCCCCTTGGATTAGTTTTCAATAATCACTTTTCTTTTCATTCCTAGATTCTTATTATTAACAGCTCACCTAGAGGTCAGTTCCTTCCAGCTGAAACTCGAAAACTCATTGTTAGATGTTTAGAGTTTATCTGTTTTTCCTTGCACTTGTTAGGGTAAATAGTGTTTGAAGATAGTAACAGACAATGCCTGATTCAAATCAACTGACGTTTTTGTAGAGTTTCTGTGCTGCTTGTTCATTCTTTAAACTTAGTTGATGTTGATACAAAAACCTGTTGTCAAACTGATCGGTCTTAAGATGACATTAACCTCTTGTGGTTATTTTGTAAGCAATGATCGATGGTCTGACCACCAGAGTGAAGGCCTGGGAGAAAGAAAGAGGAGTCCCCTTCTTGTGTGATAAGGTAACTAACTGTACATTTACTCAACTGTCCTTTTTATGCTTTGATTCAGCTTATGTGAAGTATGCTTTTTCAATCCAGCTCCCGTTGTTACAAACACTGGAAGAAGAAATTGTTTTGCGTGCTCAAAGAGAGGAGGAAAAGCGTCAGTTCCGAGTACGTGTGTTAATCAAAACAAGGATTTGTAGACAATCACTGTGGTCTTGAACTAACAAAACAAAGCTCTTTGTTTTGTTTTGCGTAAACAGGAGCAGAAACGGCTACAAGGTCAGCTTGCTACTGAGAAAGAAGCAAAATATGGTTCAAAGTCTGCAAAGAAGAAGCCATTGGGACAGAGTCTTAACACAGACAATGTGACAAAAACACCACTTGGTCGTAGGGTTGGGACTACACCTGGAAGGTCCGGTGTCAAAGATTATAGAGAAAGCGGCAGAGGCAATGCCACGGCGATACCGCTGAACTATGTCGCTCTTCAGAAAGAAGATTGATTGATAGATACTAGAAAGGGGATTAGAGTTTTACATAAGCTACATCACATGTTGATGAGCTGATGTCTTTCTTATGTGATTCCTTTTTGGTTTCTAGTTCCTTTTGCTAATGATGTTTTCAGATATAAGTTGGTATGAATATGAAGTGTCACATTTTTACTCATAAGCAGTTGATATCCAAACCAAAGTTTAAAACAGGCTTTGCTTATGGAAATGATGTCAATTCGAAAACCATACTGGGATTTAGGATCTGTCACAATGCATAAGGATTACAACTAATAAGCTCAAGGTTCTCCCTACATTACTCCAGAAGATAAGTTTTTCAAGAAGTGTTTTGGGTGAAAAAAGCTTGTCACATCTCCCCACACTCTGTGATTACAACGGCAAGCTTAGGCCTGTTGTTTGGTCCAACAGCAACGTTCTCAATCTTCCGCACCACCAGCAAACCATCTCCAAGCACTCTCTGTACATCAAAAAGAAGAATCTGTAAGTCATAACAACACTACAACCAGTTTACTCAATGCTTCTCTGCCTCAACTAATATATGGTTATAAAGTTTTTCCTACTAAGACAGTCTCAGTTATAACCACAAAGTGAGAAAATTGAAGAGCTTCTTGGTTCAATCATATGCAATTACACGTGTATGTGGAAAAGAGGACATACCCCAAAGACAACATGCTTGTTGTCAAGCCAGTCGCATTTTGAACAACTGATGAAGAACTGCAATGCAAAAGAGTAAAGTTAATTATAGCCTTAAATGATAAACATTTATATGGCCAACCAAGCAACTAAAACATCTCATGTCACATGTAAGTAAAGGCAATTATATGGAGACAGAAAATTACCTGGCACCCATTTGTGTCTGGCCCACTGTTTGCCTACAACAAAAGAACAACGAGATGAGCAATATTAGTAATCAAAGTCATGAGTAAAGACATAGTTTAAACTATTGCATACCATCGAGAGCAGTCCAGGTCCGGTATGTTTGGCAGTAAAACTCTCATCATCGAACTTGTGGCCATAAATGGACATGCATCCACCACCGTCATTCTGCAAGAGTTCAAACATTATGAGCATTTAGCAAGCAAGAAGAGAAGAAACAAAGAGTTACTAGTAACCAAACAGAACAATGAAGCTGACCTTAAGGAAATCACCACTCTGAATCATAAAGTCCTTGATGACCCTGTGAAACTGACACTCCTTGTAACCAAGAGGCTTCCCAGCCTTTCTGCATTTTTTACATTCAGATAAGAGAAAAAGGTTAGCTTTTTTTTTTAAGTAAGACAATAACTCAGAGCTGTCCAAACTCCATCTCTCTCAATTATCATCAAGACAAGATTTTGAAACATGCCCACATCTCACCGAAGGTACCTGAGTTCACCAGTACAGAACTGCCTGAAGTTCTCGGCGGTTTTGGGGGCAATGTCGGCGAAAAGCTCCATCTTGATACGACCCGCGGGGATGCCACCAATAGAGACGTCGAAGAAGACGACTGGGTTTTTAGGGTTCGGTGGTCTCACGTGCCACTCCACGTTTCCACCGCCGCTCGAATGAGCTGATGCTGGTGTTGGTCCAGCCACGATTCCACCTCCGGAACTCATCGGAGCTCGAAACTTTCTTCTCTTCTCTCTTTCTCTGACTTCGAGACAAAAAAAAAAGATACTTTCTTCTCCGTTCTGCTCTCTCTCTCTCTCTCTCTCTCTCTCTCTCTCTCTCGCCTGCTTGGGATTTAAGTGGTGAAAGTTTCAAGAAACCGCTTGAACTTTCTATTTATTTTCACTATTACCTTTTTACTTTTAAAATTACAAGCTAACCCACACCGACTCACAATAAAACTACATGGGCTTTGGAATTTAAGTGGTCAAAGTTACAAGAAACCCCTCGAATTTGTTTTGTCTTTATAAATCTATCTTTTACTTTCGAAAACCTTATATTGGGCCGCCTAATCGGTTTAACGGGCTACCTAATCGGCTTAATGGGCCGAGTAAGTGGTCTCCAATCGTACACACAAGTTTATATCTTTGACATATCATGAAAAACTAGCCCTCGGTCACACAAAAAAAAAAACATTGTGATATTATAAACCCTCCCATCGTACATATGAAGTTTATATCTTTGACATATCATGAAAATTCTACAAGATTAAGGTGTAAGAAGACAACTCAAACACTTGACTGTGACTGCATTCATTCATCATTTAGTTCTATCTTTGGATCAGATAATAAGAGATCTTAATGCTCTAGAATGTCACAATATTTCTACATTTTCTTACCAATAGATTTAAACATAGAAACACATGTTGAATAGCCCTATTAGACCTTATATACATCTTCAATTGTCACGTAACAAAATAAAAAACAGAGGTTTTAATTTTCTTCCATTGACAAAATGTATATATGTGTTACCATACAAAACACTAGATCATTATTGAAGTTAAGTTTTACATTAGATCATTCCATGTGTTGGTGTTCAAATTTGGTATTATTGAGCATGAAAAGAGTTACATTCGTCAAAAGAAAATAGAAAAAGACAGCCCTGGCTATAATCAGATAGCTTGGAAGCTCCTCCCATTGTCTTAAATCCCCAAAAGAATATTCAACAATAATCAACAAAAGATAAAAAGGTCTGCTCATGCGTGCGTAGGCTTCATGAGCTAGACAAGTGAGACAACAACAAGCTCCCTAACTCACTCATTCCTCAAGACTTTTGAGAACTCCCCTTGTTATCAAGCTCATCCAACACACCCCACAGTTTCGTATCCGCATAGTTCTCTATAAGAAAAGCAGGTTTAGCTTGCACCAGCACGCTTGCTGGATTACCTGTAGTAAGTCCAACCACAGGCATACCAGCCGCAACTCCAGCTTTGATCCCAGAGACCGAGTCCTCGAACACTAGCGTATGCTCCTTGGACACGTTGAGCACTTCGAGGGCCTTCAAGTAAGGCCCCGGGTGTGGTTTGGGAAACTCACACTCAGAGCCGAGAATCACTGCCTGGAAGAAATCAGTTAGACCAAGTTTCGATATGATGAGCTCTGCGTTTTCTTTTGGAGC
Source organism: Brassica oleracea var. oleracea (assembly GCF_000695525.1). Classification (NCBI taxonomy): domain Eukaryota; kingdom Viridiplantae; phylum Streptophyta; class Magnoliopsida; order Brassicales; family Brassicaceae; genus Brassica; species Brassica oleracea. Next base: position 50,330,790 of record NC_027751.1, read on the forward strand.
GTTTGTGACAGCAGCTCGTTTCAGTCCTCGGTCTTTGATCCATTTGGTTAGTTTTAGAAGTCCGTCAAGTGGCTTAACCTTTTCTGCTACTAGTCTAAACCAAAAACAAAGTTAACTGGGGGTTATAAGCAATTTAGTAAAAGTTTTTATAAAATAATTTTTTTTTTACAAATTTAAAGATCTATTTCTATGTAAATTAATTTCAAAATTAAAGGTTATTGGCATATGTTTCACTTGGCTATGTTCAGGACCACCAGAGGCGAAGCCGAAGCATCAAATATGGTGGTATGTGCACCCACAAAATATTGAATATTAAAAAAAATTAGCGTGCCTAATCATAAAATGTCAGCTAGATTAGATGGTTATAATGATATTATTGTGCACCCATAATATTTTTTTCAAAAAGACTAAATTTTTTAATATTCAATATTTTGTTGGTGCACATACCACCATAGTTGATGCTTTGGCTTCGCTCCCGTAGCCAAGTGAAACATAGGCCAATAACCACCCATAATGTTTTTTTTTTTTAAAAACACTATTTTTTTCTGTGCACCCAATAATGTTCTCGGTTCAATAACCAATTTGTCATTTATTTAATTTAGTACAATTATGCACCCATGATTAAATCTTTCTAGATTCTCCCCTGAGGACCACCCATGTCAATAGTGAAGCAATTTTTAAGACAGAAACGTGACTTACTTGCGGAAGAGAGCTTCCTTGTCCTCGCAGAACTTTAACCCTCTAGCAACATCATCAGGGAAGAGAACGAGAGCAATCTCAGAGTTGTGTTTTCCAGCAATGTTAGCAATAAAGAACTTCTCGTCGATTGGGACACCATTGTTAAAACCAATCTGCGAGTGATTCAAGAAAGCAACATTTTGAGACAAGAACTTGAGTGTAAGTAAGTATTATATAATATAAGGTTCCAAAGCTGAAGATATTATTCAAAAAGGAATTAATAACCTGTTGGAGCAGTTCTTGGAAGGCGATAAGGTGGATGGGATCAGAGTCACAGAGTGTTCCATCAACATCAAACAGAATGGCTTCTAAAGGAGCAAGATGTGCAAGCGATGGTTTGCTGCTTCACAACAAAGTTGAACAAAATAACAACATATAGATCAAAACCCTTGAGAGATCTCATCATAAGGATCAAACTTTGGATATCAAATTTTAAAAAGGATTGACAAAATTTGCAGAAAAAATAATTACAACCATTGTTATATCTATCATCTAGCTTTCAGTTTGGTCTTGATTATATTAGGAGAAAAGTGGTAATAGCTCAATCTTGGAGACCAAGACACAAGACACAGATCATGCCTAGATATATAAGTTATCATTGAGTGAAAGTAGGATCAAGAAACATTAAAAAGTGTACCTGTCGGAAGGAGTGAGATCAGAGAAGCCATTCATTTTGATGATGTAAGAAACAAAACGGATCTGTGATTGATTGCAGAGAAGGCACCAATGGCTTTTGAGAGAAAGTTTTAGAGAATATAAAAAAGGTACAAAATGGGAATCATTTCGTGCACGTCAGAGGAAGATTCGGTGGGGGACTTTTATTCACCACGTGGTGCCTTTTGTATCTTTTGACGAACGCATTATGCCAAAACTGTAAACCAGAATTCATACCATCCGGTTTACATAATTCATTTGAAATTATTAGGCATTTGGTTGGAGAGCCTAGACGTGGGCATATTAACCAAAGCCCGAACCCGAACCGAAAACCGAACCGAAGTTAAAAAAAAAACGAACGGGTTTAGGATTCAACCAGTCCGGATACCCGTATCCGATTGGTTATATCCGATACCCGAACCAATTACCCGAAGTACCCAAATATATATAGTACTAACCCTAAACTTACATTTTTCAGTCTCATTCATCTTTCCGTTTTCTTCTTTTTCAATGTATATGTTCATTACATACTTAAACTCATTTTATGACTGATTACATATATGAATCAATATACTTTGCGATTTTGATTTATGTTTGATTACAAATAGGATTTGCGATTTGTTTTCTCTTTGCTCTTTACACATGCATGAGCTCAAACATTCATGATTATCCAGGTTTGATTTGTTTGATTTTGATATTTCTTATTTTGATTTATTCAAGATAATACAAATAGAAATTACACGAAAAAATACAGACTCATGTTCCTCAACGTAATAACAAATCAGAAAGATCATAAATCTTATAAGTTGTTCAATCTTCTAACTTCAACAATATTGTTTCTGGTCTCACAAAGTCAACTCAAGGATACATAGAATTTTTTTTATTTGTTACACAGTTCGGTTATACCCGAAATAATTTGAACTCGAACCTTAAAAACCCGAACCCGATCCGAAGTATAAAATTATCCGAACAGGTTATGTAGCTCTCCATCCAAAAACCCGAAGCACTCGACCCGAACCCGAACGGGTACCGAACGCCCATGCCTAGGAGAGCCGGTCTGATAACAGGATCATGTAGTATATTTTAGGAAAATATATATATGAATTTCTATTTTAGTACAGTAACCAAAATAGTATGTGGACTGTAAGAAATTCTATATAGACAATTTTTTATTTCTATCGAAAATTTATAAAAAAGAAATTGTATGATTATTTAGATATAGCTTTTATATAATAAAAAAATAAGATTGTAACTTTATTATTGGTTGGAGATACAAATTGTAAATGCGATCAGACTATTTATCACCCTTCATATGTCATTTTGGATGCCCTCAAAAGTGTTCTCCTATATAACATATTTTCTTTTATACAATGATTAGACACTTCACAAGTTTTTAATATTCTGCAACTCATGATGTTTTTTTCCCCAACATGTGTTACTCATGATCGTTTTAGGGGTGCAAAACCAATCTATGTTTTGTCTCTAACCATTTTTTAACAGATATTCATGTGCATAAAAGTGTTATGTTTTCATATATTGGAAATGTGAACATAAGACATGAAAACTGAGTTTAACATGAACACACTCTTCTTCTCTCACTGAATCATGCCACCAACGACAAGAACTCTTTATTATCAAATCAAAAGGGTATAGAAAACGTAAATGTTGGAATAGAAACACAAAACCAAAAGGAAATCAAACGTTTAGTAACAGAAAGTCTTGAGAATACTTTCTCGACCGAGATCAGTTCGATTTGGATAGCAGTGTCAGCAAGAAATCTCTGTAGTTTCCTCTAATCTTCTCTTGAATATTTTGGGCTAAGGTCTCACCGTAGCGCTGATTGTACTCTTCTGCGATATCCTTCATCTCATCACTATGATCCGCTCTCGTAACGAACACTCTTGTCAACCATTTCTTGGTACCCTTGTCCGCATCTTTGTTCAAAGACGCATTCAAAATCTAACACCAAAGAAGAGAGACTTTATTTAAACACTATTTTATCGTTATTAAAAAGGAATATTAGAAGCTTATATATGAAAGTACATGTGTAACCAAATAAGTTTATCGTGTTACAAAAAAAAAAACATATAAGTTTATTACCTTGCTGAAGTACACAGAGGGTTTGAGCAAACAAAGCAATGCATCATTGAGGAGTGAAGAGTCAGATACACCCTAATGATCAAGCGACAAGATTTTCTTGACCCATTAGAAAATTTATACATGTTGTTACATAAATTATAAATATTATAATAAGTGTAAGGAGTCATATGTATGTTACCGCAAGAAGATCAGAGCCTTTGATTTGGTTAAAGTGTTTGTAGAGTTGTTGGAGATGAAGTTTGCTTCTTGTGCTCAGAATCCTAACAACCTCATCATTCTCTATAGCTTTCTCTCCAGGAGAAGCCACCGCCTCGGCCAGAATCTTAGCGTCAGATTTGGCTGAATCATCCTTCACCTTGTTCCCTTCGTATCTGTAAGCACTCACGAGGCCTACAAGCAGCTGCACAACACACACAAAGAGACAGTGAGTAAGAAGAGAGATCAGGTGTGGGAGGGTGTATGGTAAGAAAGAATGTTACTACTGACCTTGCGGCGAGAGCCGTGGATGTTAGAGGCAATGTCTTCTTCCATTGACTGGTCGAAGAGTGAGTGATAAGCTTTGCGTGCGCCTAGGAGATCCTCAGAGGAGCGAGTGCATGCCACCTCCACGATGAGGCTGTAACATTCATCTCCTTTCTTTAGTGCTTTCTTCACCACCCTCGCGTCCCTCTCCCATGGATGCATCGACCACATGACCACCGCATTCTACATATCAGAGACTAAACGTTCATCGTTTCCATCGAGTGATAAGGTTTACCTTTTTTTCTTCATAAGGAGTGTCTTAGGACTTCCTTAGGAAACGTGAAAGGACAAATACTAATGGTTGATCAAATATCATTGCCAATAGATCTTGAGATCAAAGTATATGACACTTCACAGAGTATCTGATCAAAGTTCTTGAGAGTAAAGGGATAACTTCTTCATCAAGTAACAAACATCTACATCTCTAAGCAATCACACACTAAATAGTTTCTTAACAGAAAATCAGTCAATACAAATGAAAAAATACTAATTAATATTTAGGTAAATTTGACAATTTTTTTTTTAAAAAGGTAGTCTATAATTAAACTGAATAAATGGTTTGTTTAATTAGATAAAACAATGATTAATTTGTTACTGGATACAAAACAAGTAGAAATGATTAAGAAAACAAAACTAAATATAGATTTAAATAGTAATAACGTTTTCACCAAATTATAATAGTAATAGTAATAACTTTTGCCAAAACAAAAACTAGAATATATATAGTAACAAAATGTTAATATAAATAGAAAAGCCAGAAAATGAAAGATGTAAAGGATTGAAGAAACTGACATTGAAGCGAGAGAACTCAAGCTTGAGATGTTTGACAAATTGATCATGGCACTTCTCAAAAGCTCTTTGTTCATCTTCCACAAAGAAATTTTTGCTTGCTTTCCGAAACAACTTTCGATGATCCTTGTGTGAATTCCCCAGTGTACTTATCAATGCCTTCTCATCAACTCCCATTCCTACATTTTTTCCTATATGATGATATCCAAAATAATTAATTAAACCTCAAAATCTTTCTTGGTTTTCTCACAATTTTGACATCCACTGGTTTACTAAAACTGATTTTTAAAAAGTACCTGAGAATGCTTCAACAATGCTTTCGAGATCGAGAGTGTGAGCCATTTATCTTGATGTTATTTCTGTAGCTTTGATTTGGTTTTTGTGGAGAGCTATTGAAGAGACACAAGTCATTTTATATAATGCGGATTAGAGAGAAAAGGGTGTTTTCGGTACAACAATAAGTATTTGTTTAGTTTAATAGTTTTGTGTTCAGATTTAAGACAAACGCTAGGTGCATTGTTGCAACAAGAGGTAACGCCCACGAAATTTATTATTTACATCTTTTAAGTTTTAACAACTGTTTTGCAAGCATAAATTGAATTACAGTAGTCCAAGACAAATTAAAACTTACTGTTTTTTTTTGTTTTAACTGATTCTTTTAAGTTTGACCATTACATAAAACGGTCTTAAGTATATACATATATCATTATATCTATAATTAAGTATTTTCTTTGCGTTTCAAACTAATATAGTAAAATATAATATGTTTTTTTTTATCTAAAATCTATAGTCATTTCAAAAAAAAATTAAAATAATACTTTACTATATTATATAAAATAGTTAGAGAATGAGATACATATGTTTTATGTAGTATGAACAGTTTGAATTAGAAAATAGATTTAAGAAGTTAGGTAAAACGTGACACATTCTTACGATTTTATCTTCTTTTTTTTGGTAAAACTTACGATTTATCTTTGAATAACTTTATTTTGCTATGTAAAATACCAAACGGGGTTTTGAAAAAGAAGATGAAGTTTTAACTGTTTTCATTTGTATGTATTGTCTTCTATACCTGGGAGAGGTATATTTTTTATTTTTTTATTTTTTTGTCAAAAACAATGTACTAGATTGAGTTTGTATTGCACCTCAGTGATTACATTACCACACAACACTAGACTACATATTTTATGCATCGTGATCTAAACTTGCATTAGGAAAGTTACAACATTAACTAATCATAAGTGACATCTGCATAAGTTCTGGCAGATAATATAAGATACGATACAGAAGGTTAAGATCCATGTGATTTTGAATAGGTCGAATCTCAGATAATCAATAATATAAGACTAGTAAAAGTCAACTACGTGCGATTCACTCCATCTTAAACGAACATCAGATAACAATTACAATGAATAAACAGATGAAACGATTATTTTGTAGAGTTTGCATGTATAACGTTATTGGATGTTAAATCAGAAAAGGGTGATCAGACCAGCATTCATGAGTTGGCTTCGTTTGTTATATTATGATTCATGGAAAAAAAAATTAAGACAAAGAATAAATATTGAATCATTTGGTACACGTGGGACAAAGTTTTAAAGAGCATAAAATCTTTCACATAAATGAACAAAATAGGGTTCGAAGATCATGGCAAGCTCTTCTTCTCTTAAACTAATATTAATGTATTCTTTAACAAAAGTTTGATGCGTTCTCATTATGTCCAGACTGTCTCTCAACGATTCAAAGGAGTAGATAAGAAGCCTCCATCACGTTTCCTTGGCGAGACTAATAAGTGATTACGTTTTTAATGTACTCCAACAAGCATCATACATTCACATGGTGTTTAAAATAAAATAAAATAAAAAGTTATTGCTGCATGCCTGTCATCGGGGTTGTACAAATTACAATTACATTATTTTTGTCATACCTTCATGTGTCCCTATCTCAAAAGAAATATTTGGTCAACTAAATTAATTTTAAACCGGACGATACATTAATTCAACTGTACGAAGATTATAAATATATAGCCAAAGACATGGTGTGTCGTTTGCAGACGTGCCCATAAAAAAGATCACGTTTAAGACGAAGAGACGACTTCGCAATAATTTAGAGGGGACAGAACAGCAGTGTCTATATATGATTTGCATTTCGCTATCTCTTTTGATTTGATTTGGTTAAACTTATTCGTCAGTCATATGATCCCGTCATTTCTATCCTCTTAAATCTATTAGCTATATACGCATATGTCACAGAGACAGACGTGTTGTTGTATTTTTTTTTCACAAATAAATAATGTTTTGACTCATAAAATTAAGAAATAAATTTATTTCATAAAATTAAAAAATTTATTTTTCTCCAAAAAATAACTTTACAAATATAATTTTAAAATCGTTCAACCAATTAAAAAATTGACTGCAAAATCTAATTGGTTACACATTTTTTAATAAAATTAAAAATAATATAAATATACCAAAACTTCATCTATTTTGAAACAACAACCATCTTCTAAAACATCAACTATAATGGAACGGAGGGATTAGTTTTTTTGGCCGGAATGTGAATATCATTAAATATGAAAAGTTTAGGTTAGACATTATAGCCTATCTAATCTAAGTGTTTGGTGGCAAAATGGAAGAAGATAAAAACAAGGAGAACATAGTTTATACAAACACAAAATATCCATATTTTCTTTCTGATGAATGTGCATACACATTGGGCTTATATTAAATTTACACTAAAGTGAAAATTTAATAGATTTTTTAAAAAATTAATTATTTAGTTATAATTTATGTAAATGATTAAATCACAATTTTTTATGAACTGAGGCTTTATATTTAAATGTATAAACCAAAATCAACGATTTTTTTTTAACTGGCTTTCATATTTAAATTGCATGAGAATAAAATATTTACAGCACACTATTTTGCAATGGACAATTCGAAGATAATTTCACTATATAATTAGTTGCACTAAATCAACTTTTAGTAATTTTATTTTCATTAATCTATATAAATGATGATAAATGATATTTTATGGATTCAAACTTTAATTACAAACATTAACGAATCATTAATTAGATTATTAGACTAAGAAATTGTTCATAATCAAAACATTATCTTAAGGAGCTCCTTTGTGGGTTAAGTGGTAACTGGTAAGTAATAGATAGATAATGAAAATAGTTATAGAAATAGTGACTACTAAGTAATATATAATTAATACTGAGCCCTCGTATTCAACGTCTTCTTCGAAGTCCGAAATATTGTTACAGTTCAAACAGAACAAACAAAAGCTATTATTACAGTAACGTCTTCGGGGGGTATTTTCGTCCAGCAAGATTCCCTTATTACATAATTATACACCTAAGTAAATAACGGATTCAGACAAAACAAGAGAGATAAAGAAACTAAAAGAGAAAAACAGAGAAACATCTCTCAAATGGCCACCATTAGAGTACCAGACGAAGTTACTTCCGCAGCTCAAGATTCCGAAACTCTCAACCAAGCTTTCCGCGGTACGTTACCGTCAGTCTCTGCGTTTTGCGTGTGCGGCTATCTCAAAACAATATGTATTGTCTGTCTTTGTAGGATGGGGAACAGACGAGAAGGCGATCATACGCGTCTTAGGAAAAAGAAACGAGAGCCAGAGAAAGAGAATCAGAGAGAGTTACAGAGAGATTTACGGCAAAGATCTTATCGATGTTCTCACCTCTGAGCTCTCTGGTGATTTCATGGTACTAAAACATTCAATAACATTTTTTTTTTTTGAAAAAACATTCAATAACATTGTGATTAAAGATTGATTGTGTCTTCTATAACATGAAAGCTTGTGATTTATTTGCAGAAAGCTGTGGTTTTATGGACTTATGATCCAGCAGAGAGAGACGCAAGGCTTGCTAACAACGTCTTGAACGGGAAGAAGAAAAGCATAGAGAAACTTAAGATCATCGTAGAGATCTCTTGCACAACTTCTCCTAACCATTTGATTGCTGTGAGGAAAGCTTACTGTTCTCTCTTCGACTTATCTCTTGAAGAACACATTGCTTCCTCTGTTCCTTTCCCTCTTGCAAAGGTATACCTTCTTTTGAGTTTTGATTGTTGTCATGAGAAGCTAAAGTCTTGATGGTCTGCATGGTAAAACATGAGCACAGGTACTGGTGACCTTGGCAACTTCTTTTAGATATGACAAAGATATGGCTGATACAGAAGTAGCTACTATTGAGGCCGGTATGCTGCGTGAAGCGATCACAGCGAAGAAACTAGATCATGATCATGTCCTCTACATATTAGGAACTCGCAGTATCTACCAGCTTAGAGCAACCTTTGTTGCTTACAAGCAGAGTTATGAGAACACATTAGATAAGGTGAGTTTGGCTTTCATTTATGTTACGTGTATATGTTATCTCGACTGAAAAGGACCCTAGCCATTGTGTCGGAAGTTCGACTGTTGGAACAAAACTAATATTACATGTTGTGGTTACGGCACTGGGAGGATTACGGGTTTCGGCCCCGAATCTCTTGTTTATTGTTTTTAAAGATGTTATATTTAATTCTTTACTTGATGCTTGATGTTGTGTTGTTATATGGACAGGATGTTGATGGATGTCCGGGAGATGCTGATCTGAAAAGTCTATTACAGATGGTGATCTTGTGCATTGAGTTCCCTGAGAAACACTTTGCAAAGGTACTTCAAAAACATTTGAGCAGATGTTACTCAAGTAGACAAGAAAGGTGTTTATCTTCTTTCCTTTTTGACTTTTGTGTTGTTTTTGTTTATGTTTTACAGGTTGTAAGAGACTCCATTGAAGGGTTTGGAACAGATGAAGATTCGTTGACGAGAGGGATTGTGACGCGTGCAGAGATTGATCTGATGAAAGCAAGAGGAGAGTACTTCAATATGTACAATACAAGCATGGATAACGCTATTATTGGTGATGTTTCCGGTGACTACAAGGACTTTCTCCTCACTTTGCTTGGTTCCAACATCTGATCTTTGTTTTTTTTTTTTTTAATATTATTGGCTTGTGATTTGTGTGACTTGTAACAAAAACTTCATTTTCACTCTCCAGTTTGAACAAATGTTATAAAAATAATCAAACTACTCGTGGTTGTTGAATTTTCTTCTGATATATGTTGTATATATTTGAAAAAGGAACTGAAACTAAAAAAAATGTAGGTAGAGCCAAATACAAATCAGGGCTGCCACGCCAAAGTGTAGTTCACATGGACGTTCGGGTTATATTTGGATTGGATTGATATATGTTCGAGTTAGGTTTGGTTAATCATATTTTTTATTAGGAAACTTTTTTTTTAATAATTTTCTAAAAAAAATCATTTTAAATGCAAATTCATTTTGGATTCGGTTAATAATATTTTGAATTTTTTTTCAAAAAAAACTAATATTTGAATATTTTACAACCGGACCATGATAGACATAAAGTTAAATATTTATTTATTATTGTGAATAATCATTTCAAATGCTAATTTAATACGGACCAGATTTGGATAATAGGAAATCCAAAATATGTTTATTAAAGTTTTGGATTTGGGTTTCAGTTACAAATGTCCAGAACTAGTAGTGGGCCACAGAAACAAAACTCAAGCCCAATATTATGATAAGCAAGAATGGCACACTTACGTGTCATCTCCAAAACGGCATAAAGTCCGGCGGGAAGGCAGACAACTCCGATGTGACAAGCACACTCTTCGTTAATCCCAATATGGTAAAAGATTTAAATATTTTTCTTGAGATATTTTGTGCAGATTGAGTTAAAAAAAAATGTGTGGCTCTTGTCATCTTCCACCAAATCACACAAGGCTCCAAAAAAAAAAACATTTTCCTCCTGCTTCTTTGGAGTCATCTTCTTTATTTCATTTTCTTCTCTTTCTCTGTGATCCTTAGACCCTTTTCATGGCCTCTATCTCCAGAATTCTGCCAACAGATGGCAGATTAAGTCATTGCACTTCATGGGTTCCTGTAACTCTTATGAGCAGAGCTCAAACTTCACCTGGTATATAATAACATCAGAGATCCTTTAATCTAACACAAAGTCTCTGGTTTTTTTTGTTGTTGCTGATGAATCCAGTGCCTGTCCTGGAAAAAAACTAATAAAACATTGGCCTTAGTTTCCAAATTTTTTGAAAAATTTTATATGTAAATAAAATCCCAATTTAAAAAAAAAAAATTTAAGTCCCAAATTTTTTAAATTTTTACTAAATGGTTTAGGACCTCCAAATTCTCAGGGCCGGATTAATCCATTTCTCTGTGTTTATTTCAGATTCTCTCAAGTTGTCTCCCGTTGGTAAAGCTGGAGTAAGTTTAAGGATTCAGAACAGTTGTAGACCGTTACGCTCTGTCTTTGCTCTCGAGTCAGCTTCCTCCAGGTACTTTATTGGGGACTAAATAAAGTTCATCCATTGATGTAATTTTTTTAGTTAGATGGGCCGGCTCTAAGATTTTAGGAACATGTGTGTCTATGTCTATGTAAAAACCATTTTTTTACAAATTCAAAGGTCTAAATTTTTTCTTTTTGAGGCCTTTCACATAGCATGGCCCAGGGACGGTCCTGGTTAGATGTGCGTCAAGTTCAAGTTAGCTTCTTGTTTAACATGTTCGTTGTAAACTTTACAGGAGCAGCCGAGTTGTTTGCAATGCTGCTGCAGATTTTTCAGGTGATGCACCTGAAAGCACTCCTAAGGAGCTTAGCCAGTACGAGAAGACTATTGAGCTTTTGACCACCCTTTTCCCACTTTGGGTACCTTTTCTATATGCGTTTGATATCTCAAAATGGTGGAGTGAATGTGATGCTTTCTTTTGTTTGTTGGTGTGCAGGTTATTTTGGGAACACTTGTTGGCATCTTCAAGCCATCTTTGGTATGCTTTCTTCCATGCTTCTTATTTTTGTTTAATCGTATGTCAATCTAATAGATTAAGTGTCTTTTATGTAGGTTACATGGTTGGAAACAGACCTCTTCACTCTTGGTCTTGGATTTCTCATGCTCTCCATGGGATTAACGCTTACCTTTGAAGATTTCAGAAGATGTTTACGTAACCCCTGGACGGTGAGACCCTATGACCAACTGTGTATCTACTCTCTTTATGTTAACATTTGGACTCCTCTTGCAGGTGGGTGTTGGTTTTCTTGCACAGTATATGATCAAGCCAGTGTTAGGTTTCCTCATCGCAATGGTATTGTTTCCCTTTTTTTTGGTTGTTGATGATTGTTGAGGAGCCACCTAATACTAAACCTTTTATCATAGACTCTTAAGCTTTCAGCACCTCTTGCAACTGGTCTTATCCTCGTCTCATGCTGCCCTGGAGGACAGGCGTCAAACGTTGCCACCTACATTTCCAAGGGCAACGTAGCACTCTCTGTACTCATGACAACGTATACTCTTTTTCTTCACTTGTTTTTTTAGTTCTTGAAGGCCTCTCAGTAATATGTTCTCTAATTTTATAGGTGTTCAACAATCGGAGCTATTATAATGACTCCTCTTCTCACTAAGCTTCTTGCTGGCCAGCTTGTTCCCGTTGATGCTGCCGTGAGTTTTTCTTTGTGACTAGAAATTAGCAAAGTAGAATTGTATAACAAGATAGTTGCATCTTGCCATATAACAAAGGCTTTTTTGACATTAGGGACTAGCTCTTAGCACTTTTCAAGTAGTGTTGGTGCCTACTATAGTTGGAGGTAAAGTATTGAGCTCAGTGTTTCTAGAACAATGAATTTGCCTATGATTCCTTAGGGACTAAAGTCTTTTTTGTATGCATTGTGTGACAGTTCTGGCTAATGAGTTCTTTCCTAAGTTTACGTCGAAGATTATAACAGTGACACCTCTAATAGGAGTCATTCTCACCACTCTTCTCTGTGCTAGCCCTGTAAGTAAAATTCCATATAACTACAAAATTGAATGTTTTAGGAGTGAAAGTAGTATTTGACTCTTGTGAAAAAAGATTGGACAAGTTTCAGAGGTTTTGAAAACGCAAGGAGGTCAGCTCATACTCCCAGTAGCACTCCTTCATGCTGCAGCCTTTGCTATTGGCTATTGGATTTCAAAGTTCTCTTTCGGCGAGTCCACTTCCCGCACCATTTCTATAGAATGTGGAATGCAAGTAAGTTAAATTCTTATACACCAATGTAATATATTGCCGTTTGTTTTGGTTAGAAGCTCCTTATTTAAGAAACTTTTATTGTTTTGTGCATAACTGCAGAGTTCAGCGCTGGGGTTCTTGCTTGCACAAAAGCATTTCAAAAATCCTCTGGTCGCTGTTCCTTCTGCAGTCAGTGTTGTCTGTATGGCGGTAAGTTTTCATAGGCATTGTTCGTTGAACCAATGTGTAGTTTATGTTTAGTGGCATTGTTGTAACCATGGTCCATTGCATTATGCAGGTCGGTGGGAGTGGATTAGCTGTGTTCTGGAGAAACCAACCGATTCCGGAAGATGACAAGGATGACTTCAAAGAGTGAAAAGCTATTTGTGTCTATGGGATTGTAATGTTTATAGACATGATGCTCCCTTGTGTTTGATTGAAAGACATAAACCAAGATCTGTGTTAAAAAGGACAAACAAGGGCGTGCATGTTGAATCTGTGGTCAAATTTTTCGTTTGTTTTGGGCTTGCCAAGTTAGTCCCAAGACTTGAGCAATAACACAACTCTTAAACTAGCTTGGATGACAGGCGAGAAGCTTGATTTCATCCTTGTCTCAACATTTAAACATGTCTATCAGATTCTATACGAGTTTCTAAGCAACGACTGTGATATACCGCTCAGTGACTCCATATCCATAAAATTTATAATGCTCTATCTCATCACCAACAAAACATTATCGTAGATTGATCCTCTATATATAGAGAAATAGAAATCAGTATGCATTCGAGGTGTTTAGTGATTTTACCAGTTACGTGAAAGGAAAACTCAAGGTTTGATCTGCTCTAATTCTCATCAAGCTTTCTCATTCTCACTGCTAACTCCATTGTCCACCTCCATGCTAACCGTCTCCTTTGATGATTCGTCAACTACACCATCTACCTCTGGCTGCATCTTCTTCTCAGATTCACCATCTTCGCTAACAACTGTATCACTCTCCATGTGATTACCGTCTTCAATTTGTGGCGTGTGATTCTGGTATTGCTCGTACACCCCTTGTGCCTGTCCCCAACAGAATAAAACACACACAAACATGAAGCAAACGACTTTCCAAACAAACAAAAATTAGTTAGTTATCCAAGCAAGTTTTGCGTCGGTTACCTTGTAGAACTCGTTCATCCTATCGTGAACTATGTGTGCCATCTCTTCAACATCATGAACAAGATAAGGATTTCCAACTTCCTCCACCGCACGATCTGTATATGCTGATGTGTTCTCGCTCAGGTTGAGCCCGAGCCGATCGGGTCTTTTCAGAAGAAGCTGAAACGTTGGTTGCAGCTCATAGCATTGTTCAAAGAGAGAGCGGCGGCAGAAGACGTACAGACCAAGCCGAGCACGTGACATTGCAACTACCAACCTTCTTACATCACGCAGATGTCCAACAAAGCGTGTCCGTACAAGAGACAGCAAAATAAAGTCATTCTGCTGTCCTTGGAACTTATCCACTGTAGTCACCTGAGGAAACAACAAAACCAAGACGCTCAAAAACACCAAAATAGATATGGAAGCATTGCACACACACAATGCATTAACACACGAGAAGGATAGTTTACCTTGCTAGGCGGGCCGATGAAAGAATAAGGAACACAGCGACGGTTGATAACATCACGGATTAAGAGCTTCTGCCCATTATACGTCGTCAATATCGATATCTTATTAGCAGGATATCCTAGCAATCTCATGTATATATAGACACTGACGATATATTCAGCTTCTCCTTGATTTTGATAAAACCATGGAGATGGTGTTGACTCTCCTTTCCCTTCGTAGTCAGGCACATTAATCAACTGATACTCATATGAGAAACCAGCATTTGCTCTATGAAAGATGGGTGCTTCCTTAACAATGGAAAGGTCTCCCAAGTCTCTGTATCTCCAGTTGTAGAGTTTGGCTAAGCTTGGCCTCGCTCTTCCTTGAGCATTAAGCTCGATATATGGAATACCAAGACGAACAAACCTCGTAAACAGACTCTGATCCATGTGACTGTATTTCTGGAAAGCCATGTTCTTCACCACGGGAGGCAGCTGGTGGTGATCACCAATCAATATACAGCGCTTGAGTCGTGAATGGCCATCTTCTTGCCTCTGAAGTAACATTGGTATGAAAGTCTCGATTTCCAAAATCTGAGCACTTTCTTCCATCAGTAAGTTATCATACTTGAATCCCAGCTTAAGAAAATCTCTCCTCTTTAATGCCGCATGAGTACACGTCATTGCTACAATCTTTGCTTGTTTGGTCATCAGGTAATTTGCTCTATCAGCAGTTGATTTGAGTAGTTCGAAGGCCCTACACTCTTCTAGCTCTTGGAACACGGTCTTGAGATGAGTGAAACAACCTTTAGCTGCCCTCATGTCTTTCTCAAATGACTCCCCGCTAAAAACAGGTTTAGGCGCGTCTGAGAAGAATTCTTTGAACGGGAAGCGATCTTGAACAAACGATGGGTTGTTTTCATTTCCACCACAAGCAGCAAGAAATAGCTCCCAACGCGAGTAGACATGAAGCAACCAGAAATACCCAGCTGTTTCACATGTATAACCTACATCCTCTGGAAGTTGAAGTGATCTTGCTAATCTTTCAACCTCGCTGAGCAGTTCTAAACGTCGAACAAGCATGGCATTGACACGGCCTTGTCTGCTAAAGTCAAGATCGGTGGCAAGCTCTTGTTCACCTTGACCTAGACGGAGTAGATACCGCGCTGGCACATCCCTCTGAAAAAACAAACCCATGTAACATTTGTCGGTCAGAACCTGTTAAACCATTACTCCATATAACAAAAAAAAAAAACAGAGAGACGCCAATGTACCTCCATTATCTTCTCGAAAAGATCATTCAAAGCCTGATTTGAATGAGTGATAATTAAGGTCCTTTGTGAAGGACAGTTATGATATAGCACATTTAAGATTTGCACAGCTGTATCAGTCTTTCCGGTACCCGGTGGACCAACCACCATAGTGAGCCCAGGCTGAATACCAGAAATGATCGCTCCAACCTACAGGACAATAATAAGTATGGTTTGATTAGAAATTGCAACTAAAAACTATTCATCTTGAATCCAAGCCATATGTTTTGGAATATTTTATCAACCAGTAGAGAGAAAAGGTCCCACCATTGAGGTGATAAAAATACTTTTGGAACTTCAGGTAAAACTTTCTCCGATTAAAATAGAATATCATGTGATTCTTAACTAGATCAAAGAGACGAGACTAAGCCAAATGCTTTACTATTCATTCGAACGAGAATGCACAAAAGTTTATACAGGTTAATAAATTTCAGATATAAAACACAATGAGGCCGCATAAAGATGATGAGTAGCATTCTATTTGACTTGATTGTTCTGTAAGGATATGTGAATTCTACAGTGATCAATTTTCTCAATATTAAAAATATGTCACGAATAACAAAGCTGATGAGCATAGCCAGCACAATTACATAGTAACCAAATGGTCCTAATCAAATAGGTGTACTGCTGAGGATATAGAAATTAGTAGTACCTGCGTAGGTGTGAATTTAACTGAGTTCTGCTTCGGCTGGTCCTGAGGATAAGGCCCTGGGTCTGGTGGGGTGTATGCCTCGACAATAAGTTTCTCCTTCGGGGACACATCCACCATATCAACATTTTCTGATGGATTTACTTCAGATATCTTATTTCCAGAAAGAGCATAAGCATTCCCTTTTAGTGTCTTTGGAAGAGTGATTCGAAACGGAGGCCTTGGATCCAGAACTTCAGCACCATCAGCATTTACGAAAGATACCTGCGGTGCACGACTTATGAGAGACATGGAAAAAAAGGCTGTTCTAGATCACATCATATACCACAGAAAATAATTACTAACCTCATAATGTGGAAAACTTTCACTGAGATGATTTGAATCAAGGAAAGTATCTTTGAAGCCCACGGTTTTCAAGAGGTTTGGCATATTAGGCCACTGTGCAGCAGAAGGGTTGCCATACCCAAGAAAAACGTTATGCAACCAATCCGGTACAATACAATATTCATTCATGAGATCTCTGATAGATTCCAGAATAGCCTTGAAGTTGTTCTCTTTTGGTTTCCTCCTCATTAGCACATTAAATGTGCCATACACATCCTCAGCACCTTTTTCAGCAATGTCTGTAACATCTATGTGATACTGTGCAGCATCTAAAGCGACAGTCACAGTCCTCATATCACCTTTTGGGGGCTTCCATTCATCCCGTTTAACTTTTCCAGAAAAATCATTCATCAGATTGCCTTCCTCGTCACGGATATCGATGACTTCACAACCACGGACATACTGAAGCCCGAGCCTCTGCGGTACTGTAGCTTTAGCAGCTTCCTCTACACCTAACGGCTCAAATGAAGGGCGTATACAAAGCAAAAACAATACATCATGCTCTTTAATAGAATTCCACTCAGATCTTATCTGTGTTCTGTAACTCTTGATACTGAAGGTAACTTCTGCAGTCACAGATGCTGGCTTCTCTTCTCCAATATTAGGCTGTTTCACCTGAGCGATTTTGAATCCGTTAATCGGGACGGCCATTCGTGACCAACCACGAAAAGCAGTTTCTCCCTCGTTATTTATGTGTGCAAGTAGATGTGGTACAGCTTCCTGTATATCTTCACGAATCTCGTAAGTAGATTCTAGACGGAAGAGATTGAAGTTTCTAAGGAGGTAATCATGGAGTGTTAGAAACTGAAGATTAAGCTTTGGAAGAGCAAGGCAACCTTCCCCAGAATAGTTAATGCTTGGAATAACACTTTCGTCCCACATGATTTGCTCATTTGGGTACAAAGGCAGAGCGTTTATGGCTTCTTTCTGAGACTGTTGCTTCTCAAAAGAGGAGACCACGACCTCAGTCAGAAAATCCTTACTATCTGCCCAAGGATCATGTCTTGAAACCAGTTTGAGCTGTACAAAAGCATACGAAAATGAGAACGATTTAGGTGGCGAGGTCGTAAGTTAAATTGTAAAGGAACATAAATGTATGAAAAAGTAAACTAAAGCCACCAGCAGCAAGATTCCATAATGATTAGTTTCACATGTGAACCTACAAGAATAAGCCTTCCAGATATAATACCTTTGAGCAGACAACATCCCTTAAATCTTCAAGAGAAAGCGCAGACAATCTCCTCCTAAGATCAGAACTCTTGTGAACCGAACCAATGCTAGCCAAAGACACATCTTGCAACTGAAACAAACAATATAACAAAAAACTGAGAACATGGAGAAGACAACCCAAATATTATTAGAGAACAAAGAAGACAGCAGATTGAAGGCTTCGAATTCCATCAGTAACATAGTAAGCAAAACTATCTATCTAATTAACCATGGATACCAGGAAATACCTTAGGTATTTTCTTAAATGCAAGTAGCTGAAACGCCATAAAACGATCGTAATGAAATTGAAGTGCTTCATCATCAGTTAATTGAGTTCCATCATGATCCTTAATCTCAAACTTTTCGTAGAACTGTAACAAGTCAACCAATTGGGCGAAAAGCTTCCCCTTTTCATGTTTGTATAGGACACTCAGTCGACACTTGGCAACAACTGCTATATCCGCCACAAGAGGTCTCAAGTATCTGTAAAAATCAAGACGACGAGATGGAGTAAGAAAAAATAAGGTCCAGTAACTGAATGATACAGAAATGGACACAGCGTATCAAGATTAATAACGGAGATATCATCAGGACCAAACAAAAACACCTAGAATGCAGAATACAGGTTTTGACCTACTACATAGAGGCCCTGGTGCGAAATATTATTACCTTCTTGTTGGAAGTTGGTTCAGCATATCAATGAGAAATTCCATGAATCTCTCGCAGTATAAGACGGAAGAATCATCGACCAATTGAGAAACAGCAGTATCATCAATCTCATCCGCAAAAACACCGTGATCAAGCACCTGGATGAAAAAAAAAAATCATGAATTTTTCACAACTATGCGAAAATAATTGGTAAACATAAACAACTTCAGCCTAATAACAACATGCTTCTTACCTCGACGAATTCTTCTATTAGGCCTCGAACAAAATTTGCTTCAGGTGATGAAGATGGATCAAACTGCTCCCCCTTTGACATAGCCTCAGCAGCCCATTTCTTCGATGACCTCTTCCACTTTTTTATTAGATCAGGCTGAAGGCAGAGCTCCATCTACAATTGCGAGAATCAAATAATGACATCAAAGCAACTACAAAAATACACAATCATCCTTAACAAAATTCGCCTGAACCAATCCCCTACCTGGAAACGTCCATAAGACAAACTGTGCCAAGACTGTAATCCTGCTAGACTTAGAACAGTCTCATTAACCACCCCATCTTCCAAACTCTGCAACATCACGAAGTTACAGATATTAAAAATAAACGTCGAAACAATATATAGCCCGCGTGAAATACGAATCTTGAGCCATGTGCAGCATCAATCTAAAATACTTCCTACCTATATTGAAAAAAAAACAGAAACAAACCTGAAAAGCATTGATCATGAAGACCAAATAATTTGTCTTCTCAGCAATAGTCAACTCTCTCCCCTACAATAGTAAGCCAAAAAACAATATGAATATACAAATAATCTTATAACAAAGCCCCACATTGTAAAGAAGAAGATCTCAAACCTCTTTAAGTCGAAGAACCTTCTGAAGAAACTTCTTGAAAAGATCTTCACGATCATGAAAGCAAACCCAAGCCGCCACATTCTCCCTGAACTATACAAATCGCAAGTTAAAGTTCTCATCATCAGCAATCAGCGAGAGAGCAAAAAAACAAAGCCTTACTACCTTCTCGTTAATCATAAGAATCATCGACATAACATGCTCGAAAGAGGCCGCCTCGGGATCGAAATTAGGCCACAGGTAGTTCTCCAAGTACTGGCTCACCTCGAGAACCATCACCCGCTGCAGCGGAACGGGCTTCCTTCCGCCGCCGGCGACCTTCAGCTCCGCCGCGTAAATCTCCTTGACGACTTCCGGATCGAACGGTTTGCCTCCTCCGGTTCCGGTCCAGCTCTCCTCGGCGATCTTCGTTAATCTGTCCTGCTGGATCTCGGATAGAGTGATCGAGGAGCTCGGGAGAGTGGTGGACTCGAGCGGGTACTCGGCGACTCTGTGGCGCTTGAAGTCGTACGCGCCTGTTCCGTAGACCTTCGTCATTCTCTAAGCATGCAGAAAGGGAAATGGAGAGGATGATAGTGGAGTGGGAGTTGAGTTTTAGGGCTTAAAGCGTCGCCGAGGAGAGACGAGATTCGTCGACGGAGAAGATAAAGGCCGTGTTAGTGACCGACCCGACCCGAGTGAGTTAGTTTACGGGCATATGGGCCTGGGCCGATATTTGAGCTCGAGGTATTTTTATACTTGGATGGTTAAAATAATTTGAAAAGGCCAATGATATAAAAATGGTAGAGCTAGGTTTACTTATACAAGTTAGTTTGGTATATGCTCATGTTATTGGTTTATATATTTTGATTGATTTAGAAATTCATATAGCATTTATAAATCCAATTAAAATATGCAAATCCGGAAGTTTTCCCTCAGATTTGAGTCTTTGTATTTTTAACTAAAAAATCCAAACAAATCTATTCAAATTCATTATAAAATCAAATATATTAGTAAATCCGTACGATTAAATAACATTTGATTTGATACAGAATTTATGAATCATTAAAACAATAACACATGATCTTAATACATATTTGAAAATCATAGAACCAATAACACTAGATTTAGTTCGGATTTTCAAATCCATTAAAATACAACAACCAATAACTCATGACATTCTCCGGTGTGTTTCCTTATTTCTATTTCTAAAATAGAGTAACTCTAAAATAGAGATGTGTTTCTCTCCGATGTATTCCTCTGTTTTTGTTTCTAAAAAGGAATATTCTCAAAAATTATATTTTTATTTTATAACAAGTACCTTTTATTTATGAAAGTTAAAAATCAACCCTATTATTTTTTAATTTTTATAAGATTTTTATATAATTATAACTTTGTTTAAATTAAAGTTTCATTATAAGATTGTTTGGTAAATAAAAAGTGTGATTTTATGTTTATAAAAAATGTATTTTCTTATCAATTTTTTTGTTATAATTATAAAATTTTAAAAGTTGAAGGGATGTTTTAAAAATAAAAAAGTATACTCTATTATAGCAATCTCTATTTTTAGAAGTAAATATAGCAATGGTAAGAGATGCTCTTACGAAAACCTTTATCCAGGTCAAGGGATGGTTAAAGAAAAAAAACGGCAAGATGACTTTTGATTGTTTGCTTACAAGTTAAAAGCCCAAATTTTTATTTTTTGAAGTTTAATATATTTTTGTAAAAAAATCTTGTGTTTTAAGGATAACACATTTTTTTGTGAAAGGGATAAAACATCTAATAAATAAAAAACAAGGAGCAAAACAGAAAATATTTTTTTCTTAAAAAAAAGAGAAAATAAATTACAACAATCGTTTGAACATTTTTTTTATTTGACACCTTTTTTGTTTTCTTCACTTAACTGCATTGCTTTATTCCTTCTTTTAATATTAGAAAACAAACGTGACGTATAATCAACTGTTACATACCTTTTTTCACGAGAAAATAAATGTGTTTGATTGCGTGTCAATTAGTATCTCGTTTAAGCTTCTAGATTGAAAAGAAAATTAGGTAATGATTGTTTCCATTAGTTTTTGGTTTTAGTTTTTGGCTTTAAA
The DNA here is from genome assembly GCF_000695525.1 of Brassica oleracea var. oleracea. Lineage (NCBI taxonomy): Eukaryota > Viridiplantae > Streptophyta > Magnoliopsida > Brassicales > Brassicaceae > Brassica > Brassica oleracea. The sequence goes on from NC_027751.1 coordinate 50,352,408, forward strand.
TTTTAGTTTTAGATTTTAGTTTTTGGTTTTTAACTTTTGGATTTTGATTTTTGATTTTCAGCTTTTGGTTTTGGTTTTTGGTGTATTCGTAGTTTGTTTTATAAAATAACCAATACATTGTTTTAAAATAATAATTTTTTAAAAAAAATTACCATTAAAATTTATCAAAATATAGTGGCTGTTATTTAAAATAAAAACATTACCATCTTTTAAATTATTTTGTTTTTAAGTGTTATACTTAAATATAATTCATAAAATATCTATAAATTATAAAAATTAAATATTTTAAAATTTTGAAACTATTTATAAATTTTATTACATTACATGAAATATTTTTCATTTTTTAGAACTTGAATGGCTATTTTTCAAATTAATATAATATATTTTATTAATAAAATATTTTAAATTTTATAATTTTTAGTTGTCATTTAGTATGTATAATAAAATTATTCAATAATTTATTTATAGATGTTAATAATTAATTGGTTACAACTAATACTAAAATTATCTATATTTATTTACATATATGGAACACATCAATTATTTTACATTAATGTAAATGATAAAAAATTTGCATGGGGATTTTATCTTTATGAAAATATTGTTTACTTAATTATTAATTAATTAAAATATTACATGGGGATTTTATCTTTATGAAAATATTGTTTACTTAATTATTAATTAATTAAAATATAATATTTTATACAAAATAAATAAAATTCGTTTTATATTGAAAACTCATAAAAGTTGGTTTTTGGTTTTTCTTCACAAATTGGTTGAAATTTTGAAAAACTAGTTTTCCTAAATTTTAGGGAATCTATTTGTTAAAAAACTTAATTGGCAAGTGAAATAGTTTTTACAAAAACTAAAACTAAAAACTAAAACTTGATTGGATAAAAAATGGTTTATACAAAAGCAAAAATCAAAAACAAAAACAAAAACTACAAACAATCAACTTCGATTTGATCAGCAACCCTACGACAAGTTACGGTATACGGATATACTGTACTAAAAATAGGCGAATATACTTTCGTACAAAGCAAAAAGTACGTACTCAAACTACGGAGGGGCATTTCCGTCATCTTCTCGTCAACTTATTCCGGATGGATCCGTTAACAGACTCCGGCACAAGTGGAGTCGCAGACACGTCCGGATCTTTGTCACTTACGAAGAACCAACTCCCTTAATCTCACGACACGTGTTCCTGACCGTCTCAAAGTTACTAATTTTGACACGTAGGACAACCACGTGTGCACTATATCTTTCCTCTTTATAAAAACCGAACACAAAGCCTTATCCTTTGTCTTCTTCTTCGTTAGTTTCAGATCATAAAGATTTTGTTTTGTTTTGTTTTTTCCGTTTTCGAATTCAGTTTCTGATCACAAAAAGCATAAAGCTCTAACGTTCTCGCGTCGTCGCGTATCTCGGAGACTTTATTACCGTATCTAAAGACTTCAAAATAAAGCAATCTTTCTCCCTTTTTTTCTTATATATTTATATTTTGGCTCAAGTTCGAAACCATCGTAATGCCGTTTCACACGAAGATCCAACCGATAGACTTGTCGGAAGATCTACCGACGATGAAGCAAATGCCGAAGTCGCGTTTGAAGCGTCTCTTCGAGCGTCAGTTCAGTATCAAGAACGCCACGGTCGGCGATTTCGACGCGCCGCCGCTTTCTAGAGGCAACTCCGGAGATTTCGAGCCGAGTTCCGTCTGCTTGGCGAAGATGGTTGTGAACTTCATCGAGGATAACAAGGAGGAGGAGGAGAAACAGAGGTGCGGTCGTAGCCGGTGTAGCTGCTTTACCGGGAGTGGAACAGAGAGCTCCGGCGATGAATCCGAATGGTCGGATGATGTCAAGTGTTCGTCTGGTGAAGCTTGCGTGAGGCTCAAGGTATGTTCTCTAGGTTTTTGCTTAATAAAGGGTAAAGCAGAAACCTGATGGATCCAGATTCGTTTTTGTAGAGTTTGGTTCTATGTACGAGCATCAGCGAGAGGAATGTAATGGCTGACGTGACCAAGATTGTGGAGACAAGTAAGCGTAAAGACCAATCTTGCTTGAAGAACCTGGTCAGTGTGTTGGTGAGGTTAGGTTACGATGCGGCTATATGCAAATCTCGTTGGGAGAAGACTCCTTCATATCCTACAGGGGAGTATGAGTATCTGGATGTGATTATGGAAGGCGAAAGACTGTTGATCGACATTGATTTCAAGTCCAACTTCGAGATTGCTCGTGCGACCAAGACCTACAAGTCGATCCTGCAAACTATTCCTTGTATTTTTGTAGGCAAAGCGGATCGGTTGCAGAGGATCATCATGCTTCTATCTAAAGCGGCAAAGCAGAGTTTGAAGAAGAAAGGACTTCATGTGCCACCGTGGAGGAGAGCTGAGTATGTTAAATCAAAGTGGCTGTCTACTTATGTTCGTGGAGAGGAGAAGCAGGAAACGGTAGATATGTTGAGTGCATCGGTAGGTGGTTCCATAGTCTTTGGTGTTTGAAGATTGTGTGGAAGCTTTTGTTATAATTACATAAAAAGCCTCTAAGAGAGGTGTTGTGAGAGATAGGAGTGTTCTGAGCCCCTTAATAGTTTTTTTGATATTTAAGGGTATGAACTGGTGAATCACAGTGTGTCTCCCCTTGTCTTTTTGGTGTAAAGGAGACTGTGATCAGACTCGGTGACTGTCTTTGCTTTTGTGAGACTAATGGATTATAATAATTAAACAATAATTGTTGCACCTATTGTTTTTAATAAGACATTCAGAATCCTTTGAGAAGATAAAATGCTCCTATATATTTGATTTGCTGATCTAGTATGGGAGGCTCAAGAAGAAGTTTAGCTTATAGGAACTGAGAGTATATGAACATAGAAAGAAGAGGTTAGGTAACATCATGAGGCTAAATACATCATTATTTACAATGATGGGTTGTAATATTTTAATCTGGTGCTAGGAGTTTTTCACCTTTTCCTAAATAGTTCACCAATATTTCACCTGCATATAGTTTCACTGCTTATTGTACAGTCTCAAGTCTTAGCAGAGGAAAAACAATGAAAATTCTTGTCACAGCTAATGGCCTTGCATGGAAATTGTCTATTTTTTTTTAGGTTTTCACAAATGAAAGATGATAAAGATTTGTAGAGGAAAAAGCTGAAATGAGAAAATACCAAAGCGAAGACAATTCAAATGTAATGGCGAGGCATAAAGCTGATATAGAAAAAAAAAAAAAAGAGGAATCTAGAGAAGCACATTATCAGAGTTCGTAAAACTGGACCACCTAGCTAACAATGTGGTCCATTTCATCTAGTTCACAATAATCTTTTAGCTTTAGATTAAGTAATAAAGACAATGTAGTTAGACCATTCTTCCAAAAACATAAACTTCCACACAATAATACAGAACAGTCACTATCCGTTATTCCCTAAGCTTGACTCAACATATCTCAAGTCCTTTCATTGTGAAAACAATAAAATGAAGTTTAAAACCAAGAACATCACAAATAGCACAACCAGATTTATCCTCAAAATCATCATCATCAACATCAACATCAACATCATCAGCCCACTGGTCTTTTTGCCCAGGCCTACACTGATCCAGATCAGAAATGACTTATCAGAAAGACAGAAAGTCTGATCCAACTAGTTGGTTGCTTTGTGGGGTTAAACATTACTTTAGTCATTATTATATGTTTTTGAGACACTCATAATATCATTTGAGAAGAGAATGAGCTGGCTTCTATTGAGTTGTTGTTACTACATTATTAAAGAAGTAAACCTATAATGTCACGTACTTTGCATATGTATAGAAATTATTAATAGTTTCGTTGACGAAATTATATACTTCCTTGGCGTGGGGAGCAAGATCCTCATTAATCCGTTTAATACTCAGATAATGTGATTATATAAGAACATAATACTTGCAAAGTAAAGATACTATCAAAGAGACTTTTTGTTAATAGCATTCACAAACACGACAAACAGAAAAGAGGCTATGGATTATACAGGCAACAAACTGAAGAAACATAACTTAGAAGCTGAGAAACGACTCAAGAAGGTGGAACAAGATTATCTCCACACAAGCCAAAAGTACACAGAATCAGATGTAAGTTTTCAAGACATGTAAGCCCTGAAACATACCACCAAAAACATTAAAAATGCTTTATCTTTTTGTGCGGCCAGTCACAGTTTCAGAGCCTATACAATGAGAGAAGGCGTGCCGACAGTCTCTGTTCCTCGGCTGAAGCTTTCACTGACTGGTGCAACAATTTGGTAAAGAAACTACATGAGGCTCTTGACAAGATACCTACAACAGAAGAAACCATTGATCATGTAATGATACTCCAAATAAACAAATGTCATTATAACACAAATTAATCATATAACTAACACACACTTTTTCCTTAAACTTGCTTTGGACATTTAGAGCCTACAATTCTCGATGTCCAACAGCGTTGAAAGCTTGGAAGTTGAACAATGCCAGAAGCTGGACTGTGAAGCAATACGTGATTTCAGAGAAGTTAGCCGTGAGGTACTACTAGTACTATTGTGTGCTTACAAGTATCATAAGTGGCCTTTTAATATTTTGTCTTTCCATAACATTAGCTCTACTACATTCAAAGAAAAATGCCAAGGAGTGAGAGCAGAAGATCTATACAGGGTCTCCTAAATGAGGTTAAAGAGAAGAACAAGTGTAAAGACAAAGCTGTTTTAACTTGTACACTGGTTTGTAACCCTACGAGTTGTGACAATTTGAGAAAATCTGTGGAGCTGGAAATAAAAGTAAGCACATCCCTTCTTTCATTTGAGACATCCAACCTAAAACCAATTGACGATAAATTGACCTAAATCTTTTATATATTACTTAGTTTTATTGAAACTCCCGACGTGCACTATTTTTAGAGATTAAGCCTTATTAATCTCTACATAATTTCAATAGACTAGCCAATGAGAAAACGTCTGCAAACTATCTAGGTTCTAAAGAAGCTGATCAGAGAGATTCAAAAAGACTGGGAAGACAAACTGCAGATTAGGCAATGCGCAAGGGGTCTATATAGCGATTCCAAACGAAAAGTGAAGCATCTGCGGAACAAAAAGGACCACCTATCTGGACAATGGGACGAAGAAAAGAAACACATGCTCGGGAATAAGGAAAACCATGAGAGGAGGATAGGTACATATCCTGAGGCTGAATATATCAAGATGGTGAATGATATAACTTACCATGATCGGATGTAATATATAATTTCATCTTCATAGTTTCACTGCTGTGACTGTAGCTTGGTTTGAACAAAAATAACTAACGTTCTTTAAAAATACATAAAAGACTTGGCAATCTTCAGCTATATAGTCAACGTCAAGTGATTCTAAAATGATTGTTGTTAGAATTTAATTACAAAAGGTGGACCAAGCCAATATATAGAATAAACTAAACACATGACTGATTCAGTGACAGAGATATAATCTAAGAAAACAAAGGATAAAGACCAAAGTAAACTTCCAAGAAACAACACAACAATCACTATCCCTTGTTCTCTAAGCTTTGACCAACCAACAAAATCTGAAGTAATTTTCATAATATAAAACAATAAAACTCAGGAACTCAAGAACATCATAAAATAGCAAGAACCAACCCATCTTTGGCCTCAATGGCATCATCATCATCATCATCTTCTCCACTAAAATTCATAGAGAAGGCTCTTCTTGCAACTGGTCCATTTGCTCTGTCCTACACCGATCCAGACCAGAAATGGGTCATAAGAAAGCATCTAACTTCGTTCCTCCAAGACTTCTCAAACTTCGACCTCTCTACTGATACTTTCAACCACAACAACGGAACCACAGTTCAACTCTTTCGTCTGGATGGCTCTCTACGTACTCCTCAACAAAGCACAGCTGTACAGTTGACCATTTGGGTTCACGAGAACTACCCGTTGACTCCTCCTCTTGTCTTTGTGATCCCTCCTGATTCGATGACTCCGGTTCGGACCAACCACCCATTCGTCAGCTCCTCTGGTTACACAAACTCTAACTACATCGAGACTTGGGAGTACCCACCGTGCAATCTCCTCAACTTCGTTCGAAACCTCAGGAGAGTTCTTGCTAATGACCACCCGTTTGTTCAGACAGACTCCATCCCGACCAAGACTCGGTCGGTTTCAAGACCCGAAGCTCTAGACAGGTTAGTCACGAGTCTCCACTACGACGTGTTGGCAATCATGTCAATATCAGAGGAAGAGATTGAAAGCCTCTGGAGACTCCAGAAGGAAGTGAAGCAAAGATCAGAATCGGTTAGAACGATCATCAGCGACCTTGAGACAGAGAGGGAGACACTTAAAGAGAATGTTCTGAAGCTCGAAGAGGACACAGATGTGTTGGCTATATGGGTGGAGAGGAACTATCCCAAGCTGATGAAAGCGACGTCCAAGGACGTGGGAGTCGAAGAGATGTTTGAAATGGAAGAAGAGAAGAAACTGTTGGTGGAGAGCTTGGCGGCAGATAAGGCTATTGAAGATGTGCTGTGTAATTTGGAAGAAGCTAGTAGAAGGGGAGAGATGGAGATTGGTTCGTATCTGAAGCATGTTAGAGTCTTGGCTAGAGAACAGTTCTTCTCGAGGCATCATCACCTATATATGTAAATATATACTAAAATGAGTCTTTTTGGATTTCATCTTTTAATCTTCCCTTACATTCATATATATTTACCCAGTGTTATAAAAGATCGGTTTATCCTCCGTCTATTCGGTAAATCAACCTAAACGAAATGATTTTTAAAAATCAGTCTAGGTACTAAAAAATGGTTTAGGTGCCCGCCTAATCACTAGACTCTTATAAGACATCTAACCTAAAGATTTCTTGAATATTATTGATTTTACGTGAACTTCGAGACGCTTAAATAGTACATAACATATGGTCCCAAGTGCAGTCTTGGCACGTATGTTACAAAACCAATATACTACTGTGTTCTCTGTTCGCTAATGCTATCAGAACATGGATAGGTCTTCATATTCATATAACTAATTAATCAAATTTTCCGTTACATTCATAGTATTGTTTTGTATTTCCAAGAATAATCTGTTATAAGTCTTCTATGCATTTTTAGTTATAAATCATAAATTTTCAAAACACATTTTTAATATTAATTTAAAATTTAAAGAAGTAAAAAATAATATATTTATAATAAAATTTAATATGTATGGGAAAGTGCAAACATATTTTGATATAATTTTTATATTCATATTCCCCGTTACAATAATAAAGTCCAAAAAGGAACAGAATAATCATATTTTGATGATGTTAACATTATTTCATACTTATCCTTTTTTTTTTTGAAACACATATTTCATACTTATCCAATTCTGGATTACTGTAAACTGGTGATGACTTTTTAGTTGCCTCACAAAAACTATTCTTGAAAATTTATTATCATAGATTCATAGTTGACATCAACTTGCTAGTAGGGATGGACGCAAGACGGGTACTTACTTTCTTACGTATATTTGATATTTGGCTGGCATTGAACGAGTAATGAATTTTTGGACTTGTACTTGATTTGTCGGAAACGAGAACTTGTTATTTCGAGTACTTGTCTAAAAATATGTTACTTGCAAGTTATTTGTCTTGTTCGATTACTTGTTACTTACAAATATTTATTATTTATTTGGATATATTTCTAAGTTTCTAAAAATTACTTGATAGATAATATTTTACGAGAAAAGGTTATGAAAGTTTGTTTTATTTACTTGACTCGGTAAAAACACGAGAATTATTTTAGATAAAATATTTGCACCTAATATAAAAAAAAGATGGAATTCGATAAGAAAGTATTGTTTACTTCTTACAACAAAGAAATATTTGTTTAGAGTTTTGGTTTTTATGGTTTAGTTATTATTTTTTCGGTCGTAAAACAAGTAATGAGTAATATCAAGGTAAATCGTAATTTTTTTGGTGATACTTGTTACTTGGTTTGTACTTGCAAATAGCAAAACTCAACGATTTGATATTTGACGTGGCAACGACAAGTACTAAAAAATCGAGGCGAGTACGGATCAAGCGGATATAAGGCAAGTAACAATTGTTCATGTTGCTATAAACATTGTGCTAGTTTTAATTCGAGTTGATAACACGAACACAGTAATACAAAATTAATGGACTTTTAAACATTAGCGTATAAAGTATTATTTACGTAAGCATGTCTACGAAACTACGATTTAACCCTCCGAATCGAAGTCAGCACAACTTGGACATAAAAGGGTAAAACCGTAAACTAACTAGGCATATAAATCATCATATCTTTAAAGTATTAATCTAGTGTTCCACAACCTAAACTAAGATCTGGTGCAACCTGTTTCCCTCCTGTCTCTGCTGCGAGTGCACGGGTTCTTAACGTACACCCATCTCCCCCCTCCTCCGAGATCCCTTCCCCCACGAGTTTGAATTGAAACAGCCAGCAATTGGGTTTATTTAAATAACGGGTCGTGTTCTGTAATCGGGTCAAAGATCATGGATCGGGCGTTTGTTTTCTTACTGTCTCTCTGCCTCTTGTTGCAAACGTCTCTCTCGATTGAGAATTTTCACCAGGCGTAAGTGTGTCATCTCCTCTCTTAGATTTGTATATGTGATAACGTGTTAAAGTTCCTAGCTTTGTTCGGTTTCTGGATTATCCGACCGCATTGTTCTTTGGTCGGAATGAATGGAACCTTTGGATCTGTCGTATGGTTTTTTTTTCTTTTTCATTGCAATCTGATGGAAATAAATGTTTTTTTTTTTGTTTGTGTCCTGTTGATAATCTATTTAATTTTATTTTCCTCTTTTTGTCCATTGCTACTAGTAGTGTTAGGTCTGTTTTGGCCACATTGCTGCAAGACATTGTTATCCTTTGTGTAGACTAGTAGCAGTTCATTGTCAGCAAAATATATATATATTTTTTACATAGCTTTTGATTGATTATCAGTGATTAATACCAACTGGTTCGTTGCTGCCTAATGCAGTTTTCCTATAGTGGAGCCTGATCCGAATCATACAAAGCTTCGGCTTAGTAGAGAAGGTTTGGAAGCAATTAGCAGAATCACTACTCCTATTGCTGCTGTTGCGGTACGTCAGAGAGTCTGATGTTTGTTTGACTGCTTGTCTATATTACTTTTTTTTTCTGAATCTAATCTGTTTTTTTTTTTCAAAACATTAGGTGATTGGCCCATACCGTTCTGGAAAATCTTTTCTACTCAATCAGCTTCTTTCCCTTTCTTGTTATGAAGGTGCTTCTTATCTCAAACACTTGTGTGACATTGTGAATAATCATTTTTTTTTTTTTTGCAAATTTAACTTGCATTACTTTCATTTATTAAACAGGTTTTGGTGTTGGACACATGCGTGATACAAAAACAAAAGGTATATGCTTTGTTTGCTATTGAAAGGTTTTAACTTTTTTTTTTTTTGTTGGGATCCAACTTAATTGTTTTGTAAACAGGTATCTGGGTGTGGGGAACACCACTAGAGCTAGAGATTGACGGAGTTAAAACTTCAATTATTTACCTTGACACTGAAGGATTTGAAAGTGTTGGAAAGTCAAATGTTTATGACGATCGGTACCCTTTCATTTCATTTTTTTTCTCTCGAAAATTTAGACATTTGTTTGATGAAGCTCTGAATATTTAATCAATTTTTTTTTCAGAATATTTGCTCTGGCAACAGTTATGAGTTCTGTGCTTATCTATAATCTGCCTGAAACCGTAAGTTTGTCCTGCCTCTGTCTTTGTTCAGATTGCTTATGATTCTAGAAACATTATACGTAATGATCTATAGACTAGGTAGCAATCATAGATACAATCATTTAATTTCTGAAAGTGTACAAATAAGGATTGTGTAACATAGAGTAGTAACTAGTGTTTTAAATAAGTTCATATACATTTGTCTTTTTCTGATATTAGTTCTCATCAGATCCGCGAAGCTGATATTTCTAGGCTCTCCTTTGCTGTTGAGTTAGCAGAAGAATTTTACGGAAGGTTTGGTTAATAGTACTCTGCACTTCCTCTTTTCTTAATAATAATAATAATGTCTTTATGGATACTGACTGACTAAGCTTCTATTTCCATTGGCTCATGCTACTCGATTGATTAGAGTAAAGGTACTTTCCTTAACGCTGATTCTGTTACTCTTAATCTTCTTCAAAACTTTTGTTTCTGATCTGCTGTATCATGTAGGGACAAGACGTTGCTTTTGAACCGTCAAAGCTCCTGTGGCTTATCCAGCGTGATTTTCTGCGTGAGTGCACTGTGTGAAAACATGCATAACTCTATGTATTTTGTTTCCATTTCAATGTGAGCTTGTCATGATTAACGCTACTCCAACTTCATGCAGAAGGTAAGTCGGTGAAGGAAATGGTGGATGAAGCTCTCAAACACGTCCCTAATGAAGATGGTCAGAGTTCCTTTTCCATTCTTTTTAACTGAAACCATTTCTCAGGCAGCAGCGTAACTGATTGTTTTTTGTTTGTTATGTTTTTTTCAGGTAACAAAAACATTGATCAGGTGTGTTCTTATTTCTTCTGCGTTGTGCCAGTAGTAGTAATCATCATTAGTGTCTCAGAAGTTATCCACCCTTTGTTCAGGTTAACCGGATCCGGGATTCCTTGGCGATTATGGGTGACAACAGCACTGCCTTCAGCTTACCACAGGTTAAAAAAATCATTTACATGTTTGAAAGTATTGTTGTTATCTCTAAAAGTACTTTGCAATATAACTTTTCTCCTTGTATTTGTTATGTAGCCTCACCTCATGCGGACGAAGCTGTGTGATCTGAAGGATGAGGAACTGGACCCTACCTATGTGGCAAGGCGTGACCAATTGAAAAAGCTCGTTGCTAGTATCCTCCGCCCAAAGATAGTGCAGGGGAAAGCATTAAATGGAAAGGAGTTTATTTCTTTCCTGGAACAGGTGTGTGTGTGTGTGTGTGTCTTTGAGATTCACACTTGTTACATGTATGTCACTTTTATGGTTCCAGTTTTAATTTTCTCTCTAATTTGCAGATACTGGATGCGCTAAATAAAGGAGAGATTCCATCAACAGGGTCACTAGTTGAGATATTCAATAAAGATATCGTTGAGAGATGTGTGAAGCTGTACAATGAGAGGATGGTGAAACTGCGGCTACCTATGTCCGAAGAGTATCTCCAAAGTGCACATGAAACAGCACATAACGAAGCTATCAAAGCGTTTGACGCTCAGCATTTCGGAAGACAGCATGCGAAGAAATCTGTGGATCAGTTGGATGAACAGATGCAAGAGGTATGATGAATCAAAATCCTTAGTGGATGGATGAGAATGAGACGAAAAGGATGATTCCTGAACAATCAATCTTTGTACCCCACTGCAGGTATATAAGAATTTTGTTCTTGCAAATGAATACCAATCGTCAAAGCTCTGCGAGGCGCTGTACACAAAGTGTGAAGACGACATGGACCACTTGCAAGCTCTCCGGCTCCCTTCCATGGCGAAATTCAACGCAGGTTTCGTGTACTGCAACCAGAGTTTTGAACACCAATGTGTCGGTCCTTCGAAACAAAGCTATGAGCAGAGGTTAACCAAGGTAGTAATAGTTAGTTATACAAACACACACCGTAATCAGATTTGGAAAGAACAAGTAGGTGAGGATTTTTACATTTGAACGGTATGTGTTGCAGATGATGGGGAAGGCACGGTCATTGTTCATCAAAGAATACAATAACAGGCTGTTCAACTGGCTGGTTGCGTTCTCTCTGGTAACGGTAGTGGTGGGACGGTTCATTATAAAGTTCATTTTGTTGGAAATGGCGGCATGGATACTCTTCATATTCTTGGAGACGTACACAAGGATGTTCTGGACAGCGGAATCTCTTTTCTACAACCCGGTCTGGCATTTCATCGTTGGGACTTGGGAGACTGTTGTGTATAGTCCCGTTCTCGACTTGGACAGGTAACAAACAAGTCCTCACAAAACTTCTCTCAACCTCTCTGCTTGTCTAATTCTGTGTTGTTTTTTTGGGTGAATAGATGGGCGATTCCTATAGTCTGCATTATTGCATTGTGTGTGCTTTATTGGCGGTGTTATGGAAAGAGGAAACACGGGTCTAGTTGGCTTCTTCCGATGTACAACAAGAATGGTCGGAGCAGGGAACGGTCAGAGTAAAACACATTGCTCCTCCTTCCTTACACCCTTATAACTTATATAGCATCTTCTCGGGCATGCTCCTTGCTTTTGTCATCGGAAGCTCTCTGCCCGTTACAACCAATTTTTTTGGACGCAGAAGAAGAATTTCAGTTAACAAGTGAAGAAAGAATAGAGATGATGATTTGATTGATCCATGTTGGTTTTGCTTTGATGCCTATATTCACTGCAATCTGTACCATTTACATAGAATTACATTTATCATGTTTTAAGCCTCGTGGAGACTTGTTGACGATGGTCCAAAGAAAATTATCATCTTTTTCAGAACACTAGTGATTGAATCAGTTTGATTTGTGAAATTTGGTGTTGTAGAAATAAATAGGGTTGTGGACAGCACCTACGCAACTACCAATCACTCCTAATGTTCCATTCTTCAAAATTCAAAAAAATAAAATTCAAAGAAATATTATTGAAATAAAAATATGAAAAAGGTAAAAACATGAAGTGCCACTAGAGATGGTTTTACAAAAGTGAAAGGAGGGAAAAAATATGAAAGAAACAAGGACTATTTTATCATAAAGATTTAGTTTTGTGAAACTTTTGAAAATATATAAATAAATTTTTAACTATATGAATATTTCATCATCAACATGGTATAAAATAAAAATTTGAAACAAATAGGACATGCATTTTATTCACTTTAAACCATTACGTTATACAGAGATTTATTTATAATTTTGAACAACGGTAACCTCTCGGGTAACGAAAACCCAAATTATTCATGTAAACGAGAAATTACATATATAGTTTTATTTTACTGATACTAAATAGACATAATAACAGCGTGGTCGGTAAACAAGACAAGTCTAGCCGGTCGTAGGGACCTGGACGACGATACGGTTTCTATTAACCCTAACCCTGACCCGGTCGCACCTGAAGTCTCCAGTCACTGGAGTTCCATCCAAGATCACCATTGCATCGACTCTCGAGTTCTCTCTTTCTATCACGGAAGCCGCATAGTCTCCATTTGTTCCCAAAAGCTCTGGCCATGAGTTCTTCCCTGTACGCACTCAAAGCAACCACATTAGATATATAGATCGTCTAGTAATTTATTTGCATTTTAGAGATCAATAAGTCCATCTCAAGATTGATTTCCGTGGAACTAATTAAAACAATATGATCCCTAGACCATGCCTGATGCCTCCCAGGTCATATTCGGTAAAAGTAACATTTTGAAGTTATAAATGAAACACCAACATGCATGGCGAGGGGAAAAAAAAATCAGCATGGCTTGGCCATACAATATCTATATATTAACGGATTTTATAGAAGAGACTTCAAATTCATATTATTCTCAAGATTTGTATCAGCTCCTACGACATTTATGATAAATTTAATTATTTTCTAGACGATTGAAAACAAAGAAATTTTGTTTAAACTTCTACTAAGAAGCGAATAGACATGACGTCCATTTGAATTTGGCCAACTAGATTAATCGTTGGTAAATATTGCATGGAATTGGTTTCTACTATTTAGCAAGAAGAACAAGTAACGTTTTAGTTTCAATGCACATGGTTTTGTCTATTGAGTTAGGTCGACCATTCCTTGTTACACGTGCATGGTGAGAAAGGTTAAAAGGGTACGGTTAGTCTGCTCAACCTATAGACAATTAGGTTAGTATCAAAAGGAGATAAATCCGGAAATGATTTTCGACTTGATTTGAATGGGCCGGGAATAAGCAATATAAAAGAGAATTGATTTAAAGCCGTAACACTATCAAATTATATACAATAACCAAAATTACCAGCACATTCGGACGACATGTTGCTACCCCTTTTTTTTTATCTTTGCAGTGCTGTGATGTATTTGTTATGCTCGTCTTTAGGAATCTGAGTCCAATTTATAGAATCAGAGACGTCAATGTCAGTGTCGGTGTAGTAGGTGAGTGCTTGTGTATTCAAAGTCGAAAACCTTGACTAACGGGTTTGAAATACAGTCCTTTGACATTTATAAACCTATAAGCTTTGAAAGTTATACCGTTTTCTTAAAAATTGTCGATATATTATATCAGTACTGGTAGAACCATATATTATATTGGATGGACAGTCACCGGTTCCTGATGCTAGCTTATCTTGATTAATGTTCTTACAAGTAATTTTATTTTGAAAATTTCTCTAAGCATATCCATCGACAACAAGTTAAAATTTCAAAAGCATAGATAATGTTGAAAGAAAAAGAATTAGGTGAAGAGAATATTCCCAATGCTTAATGGATTCTGTTTACATAGCTAAAGTTTATAATTTTGTAAATTTTCTCAGAAGAAACGCTTATACATTTTGAACATTTCTTTTAATAACCAACGCGATTGGCCTAGAGGTAGTTGAGGCCCAGAAACAATATGTTTCCCGCAGGTTCGACTCGCGTTGGCCACCCGAGCTAGGATTAAATCCCAAGAATACGTGGAGTGCCGTGGGCCTCGCGGGAATAGTCGGTTGACCACGGTCGCCGGAAACCCGCGGTTACCGAAAAAAAAAAAAACATTTCTTTTAATCAATCATTCATATAAATATATTCTCTAAAATCATCTTCCACAATATTTTTTCGTTCTCTTTCATCTCGATGAGCGCAGCAGGACTTGAGGATGATTTAGCGTTTTAATTAACCCTCTGCTCACCCTAAGACTTAATACTAGAAGAATATTACATTATTGATTTTCATAGGATATCAGATCACTTGCTTTATAGATATAACTTTGGGACGTAAGTAATATTTGGTGAACGAACACCGAAATTACTTGGTTTACAGATATAACTGAGACATAAGTCATAAGTAATACTGAGTGAAACAAACACCCAAACTATTTAAGCAGGTGATGCAAACTACATTATTATCGTACCAACCAGCTACACATTGTCTACATACTTAAGTCTATATTACACATAATGTTCGTATACAATTCTAGCCAGCGGTAGGGACTTGGACGACGATACGATTTCCATCAACACAAACCCTTACGCGGTCGCACCTGAGGTCTCCAGTCACTGGACTTCCATCCAAAATCACGACTACATTGACACCTGAATTCTCTCTTTTGATCACTGAATCCCGCATATAACATCAATGGTAGCCGTTAGCTGTTTTAAGGCACTACACATCAATATTTATCATATATGATGGTAAATGAAGCAACTAGATGATATTAGATATAACATCAATTGTTGATCCCAAGTACCCAAACTTTCTTAAGTACTATAAATAGGAATGAATGAATTTTATTTACTTGCAACTATTACGTTATACAAACATTTATTTAATTATAACTTTAGACATTAGTAACCGTTCGGGTAACGAGAACCGAAATTATTCACGGAAACGAGAAATTACATCGTGACCAACAGAGGATGTGAAATCACAGCTCCAGAATTGTCCGCAGAGTGCAAGTCGTATGGTGAAATCGTCCTCCTCACTACCGTTGTTATCGGGTTCGTGGGAGGAGATCCAGTCGGGGTTGTCGACATTGTCGATTCGGTTTAGGGTTCTTTAGAAAAAAAAAAAGGTTCGTGCTCTGATACCATATAGAGGAACAGAGAAGAAAGCAAATGCTGAGAATATTTATGTATATCACGTTGAGTCACATTACATGTATATATACAAGTAGAGAAGGATCTCTTATCAACTAAGTCCCTATACAATCGTAACAGAACTCAACAACCCAACCTTAGCTCCTATAATCTCGGAGTATATTCCAACACAAGCTCCGGCCATGAGTTCTTCCCTGCAACTGCAAGCACTCAAAGCAACCACATTAGATAGATCGGTTTGTAACTTACATTTGATATTTTAGAGCTAAATAAGTCAATCTCTCGATTTTTATTGAATTAATCAAAATAATATGCCCCTAGACCACGCCTCCCAGGTTATATTAGGTAAAAGTAACCTATTGAAATTATAAATGAAACATCAACATGGAGAGGGGAAAAATCACCAATATGGATACAATATATCTCTATATAAACCGATTTCATAGAAGAGACTTCAAATTCTTATTGTCCTCAAGATTTATATCATAAACTTAATTATTTTCTAGAAGAATGAAAACAAATAAATCGTTATTTTTTTTTTTGAACAAAAAATCGTTATTTAAACTTCGAATAAGAAACAGCCAGACGTCTTATCGAATTTGTCCAACTTAAGAGATATGAACATTGTATACTACTAAATTAGCCAAAATCTAGTTCAGTTATCAGAATTTTGATCCGCGCTTAAAAAATTATTATAACTGAACTAAATTAGCCAAAATATATCTAATTAAAAATTATTAAAAAATTTACAAATCTATACTACTAAATTAGCCAAAATCAACCAAGTAAATCTTAAGGCTCACAAGTTCAACAAATGTAACTCTTATAAAATGCACACAAAATATAACGTGAGAGAGTAGGTATGGGCATCGGGTCTTTTGGTTGGGTACGGATCGGTTCCTTTTGATCTAAGTATTTAAAATTTTCTGGTTCGGATTCGGGTCGATTTCTTTGGGATCAAGGTCCATAATTCAAATACCTACAAAATACCTATA